>NC_134696.1:32623997-32888997 GCF_050947455.1 Rhinoderma darwinii | reverse complement strand
GATTTTCTTCAGGCTGGGAGCCTAGGGGCGTGTCCACTCTCCTGCAGCTCTTCCCCCTCTTTGTCATAGCTTGTATAGACAGATCGTTCTGTCACTGCCTCCTCTCTAGGAGAAGCTTTACAAATGCCCCTATTACATGTCTTTTCAGAGGGAGAGCCCAGTCCTATATAACTCAAGAAGAGGGAGAGCCCAGTCCTATATAACTGAAGTTGAGGTAGAGCCCAGCCCTATATAACTGAAGAAAAGGGAGAGCCTGCAGCTCACACACATTGAGAGGATGAGTAGCAGAGGGGAGAGCTCAATACTGTATGTAAGAAGTCCTGTATGCAGGCTCTCTCTTCATATAAGTAAACTGCTGGCTCTCCTGTGTGTTTCTTACTGTGTGAGTCTCCATCCACGCTACAAGCTGTGTTTCTGAATAAATACTTCTTCCCTCCTTCTTTACTGACAAGCCAAGAAGACAATTTTTATTGGCTGGCAGCAGTTTGAGAGTGAACTTATGAGCTCCTTCATTCAGCTCACGTTCACATTACTATACAGATTGAACACCAGGGGGCGCCATTATAATGAAGCAAAGAGATTATCTTGCAACTGGAGTTTTTTTTGTAACATAAGGTAAATTACAAAACTAATTCATTTTTAATGCTGAATTATATTACAATAACATTTAATACTGGGAAAATATGCCCAATTAGACTCTTATGTTCAGCGTCTGGCAAGAGAACCTGCAGTTTGAAACATGGTTGCCCAAACCAGACAAAATGTAAAGAGAAAGCATTTTCACTCTATTGCAAACAGTACAATGCTGGATCAGATCCCTCAAACACAAAGCTTATAGTGGAGCACCATTCGTTTCAATGATGCTTTATCTTGTGCATTCTATTGGTGATTGTGTTGCATCTGAGAAGCATTAAAACGGTTTGATCACTCTACAGAGCAAAGCAGTTCTAGTTTTTGGAAACTCCTTGTTAGACGACACATTTAGGTGGAGTTTCCCTTTAAATTATTACATCGAGCATAATACTTTATCTAGTTATGTCCTCATTGATTACTGGACTTAGTACTCCACCTTATGTCCATCTATTAGGCTAGGTTAACCTAACGTTTTAACATCCTGTTAAAACTCAGTTTTTTTTTTAAGGCTGGGTTCACACGTGGCGGAATTTCACTAGAATTCCGCTGCGGACACTCCGCAGCGTTAATCCGCAGCGGAGCCGTTTTTGCATTGACTTCCACTTCTATTTAGAAGTGTTCGTTTAGACGATGCGTAAAATTCTGCTGCGGAGCATAGGCTGCGGAGCGGAATTTGGTGTCCGCAGCATGCTCTGTCTGTTGCGGAGCAGTGGCGGACTCATGGCGGAATTTCTCCATTGACTTCAATGGAGATTCTAATATCCGCAATGAAGTCCGCAGCTGTCATGCACATGTTATGTGTGCTGAGGATGCGTCTTGCTTTTTTGACATGACATTTCTTCATTCTGGCTGGACCTATGTATTTCTAGGTCTACAGCCAGACTGAGGAAGTCAATGGGGCTCCCGTAATGACGGGAGCGTTGCTAGGAGACGTCTGTAAATAGTCACTGTCCAGGGTGCTGAAAGAGTTAAGCGATCGGCAGTAACTGTTTCTGCACCCGGGACAGTGACTACCGATCCCACTATACAGCAACCTGTAAAAAAAATAGAAGTTCATACTTACCGAGAACTCCCTGCTTCTGTCTCCAGTCCGGCCTCCCAGGATGACGTTTCAGTCTAAGTGACGGCTGCAGCCAATCACAGGCCAAGCACAGGCTGCAGCGGTCACATGGACTGGCGCATCATCCAGGGAGGTCGGGCTGGATGCCGAAAGAGGGACGCGTCACCAAGACAACGGCCGGTAAGTATGAAATTCGTTTACTTTCACTAGGGAAAGTGCTGTCCCTTCTCTCTATCCTGCACTGATAGGGAGAAGGGAAGCACTTTTCCCGCAGTCCGCAGCAGCTAGTCCGCATCAATTTTCTGCACATTTTGGGCAGATCCGCAGCCGTAATCCGCAACCCGGATTAGGTGCGGCATTGATGCGGACAGTTGCGGAGGAAATCCGCCACGTGTGGCCATGCCCTAAATGTTATCATGCAAAACTGTTGTGAAACAGGATGGTGCCACAGAATGCCTATTATGTAGCATCCTGTAGCCATAGACTCGCAATGTACAGAAAAACTGATCTATCAGGATCCAGTTGTTCATCATAATAGATAATAAGAAAGTCTCTCGTTTTTTGTCCTGTCGGAAAAAAAAACGTGTCCTGGCGAAAAAAAAGAAGAAATAATAATAAAAAAAATTAAACTCTCTGGCACCCTCTAGTGCCTCAATTCGCTAATACAGTTTTTCTCTGAAGGTCATATAGGTTTTTTTTTTGGTTTTTTTTTAAATAAAAAGCAGCCTATCCTAAAATAAAACAAGATGTCTAAAAACCAACGAAAATACTGTGTATTGCAATATATAAATTCTAGTTAAGTGTAGTTGCACTGTAAAATATGGAACAGGCTTTAATAAGAAACAAACTGTTCTGTTACAAGTACCTTCCATATGTGCTACACCTATTGTAAAGCCTTTGGAGCTGTAAGTCATTATACAGCCATCATGTGGCATTCATATATTACCATAAACAACTCTGCCCCCTGCTGGCCAGGTGCAATTGTTTTGATGACAGCTCACCAGGAAAACCCAGCTACTGTAATTTGTTTCTACAGCTGCTGGATATCACAAATTGGCTCGGAGCCAGACATAAATTGGAAGCAAGTGGATTGACATATCCCCTGGACGTCCCTTCTGTCTGTGAGATTTTCAGTGGTTTCCTGTGGGAGATAAGCTGTTTCCCATTGAGGTGAAGAAACCACAAGCGTAGTAGCTATGGTTAAATAAATAATATTCTTTCACAGGAAAAATCAGCGATTCTGACGTGTTTTTCCCGAGCGCAAGTTATTCCTGGATTTCCAGGCCGGAGTCTTACACCACCATGCGCCTGTTAATCTCCAGTTATCTTGGAGCAGATTCCTAAAATATCTGAAAACCAATTCGCTCATCTACTGAGAAGGAACAGAAATGAGAACATTTGTTTAATTGCTCCTTTCAGTCTTATTGAAAAGAATTTACCGCTGTCCTAGATATAAATATTTACACACTGAAAAATCTCTGGAATTTAGTATTTTAAACAGGCGTTACAGAATTGCGGATTATTTGTACATATGCATTTGTTACACTGTATAGCAAAATGGAGGCATTAATCAATATCTTTCCCTGTGAATGGGGATTAGAAATCTGGATTCACATGTATTGTACTTTTTTGCAGATTTTCGGTATGGGATTCGCAGGCAAAAAATCCTTAACAAATCTGCCACGTCTTAATGTGGCCTTATACAGACAGGTTAGCGCCTATGCAAAATGCTGTAATTCTGATGTTGTGGATATCACAGCAGGTTGCTGCAGATTTCAGCCTTTGCAATGCAAATGCTAAAATCCGCAGTGAAATTCCGCTGCTTCTACGCAACATAATGAGCATGCTGCAGAGGGAAAATTCTTCACCGCATCCTAATTTCCGCACAGTTATTTTCCGCAACGTCTGAACTAAGTTTCCTAAAAATGTATAGAAACAAATGTAAAAAATGGCTGCTGCAGAATTCCACTGCGGACTGTCCAGTTCGGAATTCAGCAGCAATTCCGCCACGTCTGAAAGTGGCCTTACATAGTTGCTAAATTTGAAAAAAAAAGACACAGGTCCATCAAATCCAGCCTATAATCCTACCGTGTTAATCCAGAGGAAGGCAAAACCCCCATGAGGTTAATGCCAATTGCCTTATTAGGGTAAAAATTTCTACCTGACTCCAAATATTGAAATCAGAATATATCCCTGGATCAACGTCCCATCTCTAGCATCTAGTACCCATAACCTGTAATATTATATTTTTCAAGAAAGGCATCAAGGCCCTTCCTAAACTTGTTTAAAGAATCAACCACCGCAACATCCCGTGGCAGAGAGTTCCACAGTGTCACTGCTCTCACAGTAAAGAATCCCCGTCTGTGATGATGGTGAAACCTTTTCTCCTCTAGACGTAGAGGATGCCCACTTCTCCTTCTTACAGGCCTAGGTGTAAAAAGATAATTAGAAAGATCTCTGTACTGTTATATATTTGTACATTGTAATTAGGTCGCCTCTAAGCCATCTTTTTTCTAAACTGAATATCCCCAAGTGTGATAACCTTTCACGGTATTGTAATCCGCCCATTCCCTTAAGTACCTTGGTCGTCCTTCTTGCACCCGTTTTAATTTGGCCATGTCCTTCTTATACACCGGTGCCCAAAATTGTACACAATATTCATGTGTGGTCTGACTAGTGATTTGTATAGAGATAAAACTATTTTCTTGTCATGAGCATCTATGCCTCTTTTGATGCATTCCATGATTTTATTTGCCTTGGCAGCAGCTGCCTGGCATTGGTTGTTAAAGGTAATGTGCTGCCCAGCAATACCCCCAAACTTGTCCAGTAGCAGTTTTACCCAGTGTTTTTACCATTAAATGCATAATTGTAAAATTTGTTTCCTCGGCCCAAGTGCATAACCTTACATTTATCCACATTAAACTTCATTTTCCATTTCTCTGCCCAAATCTCCAGCTTCCCAAAATCCCTCTGTAGTATTATATTATCCTCCTCTGTAGTATTACATTATCCTCCTCTGTGGTATTACATTATCCTCCTCTGTGGTATTACATTCTCCTCCTCTGTAGTATTATATTATCCTCCTCTGTAGTATTACATTCTCCTCCTCTGTAGTATTACATTATCCTCCCCTGTAGTATTATATTATCCTCCTCTGTAGTATTATATTATCCTCCTCTGTAGTGTTACATTCTCCTCCTCTGTAGTGTTACATTCTCCTCCTCTGTAGTGTTACATTCTCCTCCTCTGTAGTGTTACATTCTCCTCCTCTGTAGTATTACATTCTCCTCCTCTGTAGTATTACATTCTCCTCCTCTGTAGTATTACATTCTCCTCCTCTGTGGTATTACATTCTCCTCCTCTGTGGTATTACATTCTCCTCCTCTGTGGTATTACATTCTCCTCCTCTGTAGTATTATATTATCCTCCCCTGTAGTATTATATTATCCTCCTCTGTAGTATTACATTCTCCTCCTCTGTAGTATTACATTCTCCTCCTCTGTAGTATTATATTCTCCTCCTCTGTAGTATTACATTCTCCTCCTCTGTAGTATTACATTCTCCTCCTCTGTAGTATTATATTATCCTCCTCTGTAGTATTACATTCTCCTCCTCTGTAGTATTACATTCTCCTGCTCTGTAGTATTACATTCTCCTCCTCTGTAGTATTACATTATCCTCCTCTGTAGTATTACATTCTCCTCCTCTGTAGTATTATATTCTCCTCCTCTGTAGTATTACATTCTCCTCCTCTGTAGTATTACATTCTCCTCCTCTGTAGTATTACATTATCCTCCTCTGTAGTATTACATTCTCCTCCTCTGTAGTATTACATTCTCCTCCTCTGTAGTATTACATTCTCCTCCTCTGTAGTATTACATTCTCCTCCTCTGTAGTATTACATTATCCTCCTTTGTAGTATTACATTCTCCTCCTCTGTAGTATTACATTCTCCTCCTCTGTAGTATTATATTATCCTCCTCTGTGGTATTACATTCTCCTCCTCTGTAGTATTACATTCTCCTCCTCTGTAGTATTACATTATCCTCCTCTGTAGTATTACATTCTCCTCCTCTGTAGTATTACATTCTCCTCCTCTGTAGTATTACATTCTCCTCCTCTGTAGTATTACATTCTCCTCCTCTGTAGTATTACATTCTCCTCCTCTGTAGTATTATATTATCCTCCTCTGTAGTATTACATTCTCCTCCTCTGTAGTATTACATTCTCCTCCTCTGTAGTATTACATTCTCCTCCTCTGTAGTATTATATTCTCCTCCTCTGTAGTATTACATTCTCCTCCTCTGTAGTATTACATTTTCCTCCTCTGTAGTATTACATTCTCCTCCTCTGTAGTATTACATTCTCCTCCTCTGTAGTATTACATTATCCTCCTCTGTAGTATTACATTCTCCTCCTCTGTAGTATTACATTTTCCTCCTCTGTAGTATTACATTCTCCTCCTCTGTAGTATTACATTCTCCTCCTCTGTAGTATTACATTATCCTCCCCTGTAGTATTACATTCTCCTCCTCTGTAGTATTACATTATCCACCTCTGTAGTATTATATTATCCTCCTCTGTAGTATTACATTCTCCTCCTCTGTAGTATTACATTATCCTCCTCTGTAGTATTACATTCTCCTCCTCTGTAGTATTACATTCTCCTCCTCTGTAGTATTACATTCTCCTCCTCTGTAGTATTACATTATCCTCCTCTGTAGTATTACATTCTCCTCCTCTGTAGTATTACATTCTCCTCCTCTGTAGTATTATATTATCCTCCTCTGTGGTATTACATTCTCCTCCTCTGTGGTATTACATTCTCCTCCTCTGTAGTATTACATTATCCTCCTCTGTAGTATTACATTCTCCTCCTCTGTAGTATTACATTCTCCTCCTCTGTAGTATTACATTCTCCTCCTCTGTAGTATTACATTCTCCTCCTCTGTAGTATTATATTATCCTCCTCTGTAGTATTACATTCTCCTCCTCTGTAGTATTACATTCTCCTCCTCTGTAGTATTACATTCTCCTCCTCTGTAGTATTATATTCTCCTCCTCTGTAGTATTACATTCTCCTCCTCTGTAGTATTACATTCTCCTCCTCTGTAGTATTACATTCTCCTCCTCTGTAGTATTACATTCTCCTCCTCTGTAGTATTACATTCTCCTCCTCTGTAGTATTACATTCTCCTCCTCTGTAGTATTACATTATCCTCCTTTGTAGTATTACATTCTCCTCCTCTGTAGTATTACATTCTCCTCCTCTGTAGTATTACATTCTTCTCCTCTGTAGTATTACATTCTCCTCCTCTGTAGTATTACATTATCCTCCCCTGTAGTATTACATTCTCCTCCTCTGTAGTATTACATTCTCCTCCTCTGTAGTATTACATTCTCCTCCTCTGTAGTATTACATTCTCCTCCTCTGTAGTATTACATTCTCCTCCTCTGTAGTATTACATTCTCTTCCTCTGTAGTATTACATTCTCCTCCTCTGTAGTATTATATTATCCTCCTCTGTAGTATTACATTCTCCTCCTCTGTAGTATTATATTCTCCTCCTCTGTAGTATTACATTCTCCTCCTCTGTAGTATTATATTCTCCTCCTCTGTAGTATTACATTCTCCTCCTCTGTAGTATTACATTCTCCTCCTCTGTAGTATTACATTCTCCTCCTCTGTAGTATTACATTCTCCTCCTCTGTAGTATTACATTCTCCTCCTCTGTAGTATTACATTCTCCTCCTCTGTAGTATTACATTATCCTCCTTTGTAGTATTACATTCTCCTCCTCTGTAGTATTACATTCTCCTCCTCTGTAGTATTACATTATCCTCCCCTGTAGTATTACATTCTCCTCCTCTGTAGTATTACATTCTCCTCCTCTGTAGTATTACATTCTCCTCCTCTGTAGTATTACATTCTCCTCCTCTGTAGTATTACATTATCCTCCTCTGTAGTATTACATTCTCCTCCTCTGTAGTATTACATTCTCCTCCTCTGTAGTATTACATTCTCCTCCTCTGTAGTATTACATTCTCCTCCTCTGTAGTATTATATTATCCTCCTCTGTAGTATTACATTCTCCTCCTCTGTAGTATTACATTCTCCTCCTCTGTAGTATTACATTCTCCTCCTCTGTAGTATTATATTCTCCTCCTCTGTAGTATTACATTCTCCTCCTCTGTAGTATTACATTCTCCTCCTCTGTAGTATTACATTCTCCTCCTCTGTAGTATTACATTCTCCTCCTCTGTAGTATTACATTCTCCTCCTCTGTAGTATTACATTCTCCTCCTCTGTAGTATTACATTCTCCTCCTCTGTAGTATTACATTCTCCTCCTCTGTAGTATTACATTATCCTCCTTTGTAGTATTACATTCTCCTCCTCTGTAGTATTACATTCTCCTCCTCTGTGCTGATTACTTTATGTACTCTGTAAACCCTCTATAAGGTCAGTTTTTAAACATATTAGAAGAGGAGGGTCCAAAACTGACCCCTGTGGAACCTCACTGGTAACTGCGACCCACTCTGATATGATGGTGCTATAAAAATAACAGATAAATAATGTCACAAATGTCCCTTTATGTAGTAAAATACTATCTGCCACGTAAGATAACACATTTCATAATGGATATCAGCTCGGAATATTGATTCATGATGCTTTATTTTATACTGTACTTTGCTAATCAACTTTGAGCGGAGCACAAAAAGAACGGGAAGATGTTTCCCTGAAAAAGAATACTTGGATTACACAATGAAATCCATAATGTTTAATGGGGAGAGAATGTAGCCAAGTTCTTTTCTACTGCAATGGGTTGTACTTGGCTCTGCAGGAGAATTTGCATGCGTTCGTCTTGGCCAGATCTAGAGCAGCTTTCAATTAAATGAAGTGCCTCCGTGAATTTTCCTGCATCTACTTGGATTGATCACATTTACTGCGCTGGCATATTCCTGGTCCCCATCTCCCCCTGCAGTGTGGTTAAAACGCCTCATTTGCAAAATGGTTTGCAAATAAATGTTGATTGAATGCGATACATTAACTAATGCCGTTTCTGAATTGTGTCGAAATGCCTTATCCGTTATTTATCATAATTGTCATGGTGTTAGAAGAGAATGGGTAGTCATGGACAGACCCAGCATAAGTAAATGGGTATCGGATCCCAGCTCAGATATCCAGTCTCAGTGCTACCTGTGCATTCTTCACCCTGCGCATATCTGTGACATACACTGCCCTCTTAAGCTGGCCATGCACAATAGGTATATGTCGGCCAAACCAGCTGATTTGGACCAGCGGACCATCTAATGTGTATAGCAGCATCCCGATTCTCCCCCGACAGCAGATGTTCGGGAAGAGAAGGGTCGGGCTGTTGAATTTTAACATGCCCGATCCTTTTGTTCGTTATTACATTAGCCGATGCCAGAGGAGTCTGACCGCAGGTTTCTTCCTATTAAAAACAAGTGCTTGCTCGGCCGAGGCAGACATGCATGTTTATGGTGGAGTCGGGAGGAACAGCTATCGGTCAAATGACCACTATCTACAGTGTATGGCCAGCTGTAGGATCTCACTAAACATAACACAGCACATACATTTTGCCTGCAGCGATCCTTTTAAAGGGTTTGTCTGCTACAAACACCTTTCTGCTACATGTCCTCTTAAACTTGTTTAGCTAAAAGAACGGAATCTGTGGAGGATATCCGAGGCCTTATTGAAATCAACAAAAGCTACTGACTACAACTTGCGCCCTGTCATCTTTTATTCTCCCTGAAATACATTACATGCAATAGCTCATTCCTACACACTCCCTCTAGAAGTTCTCTGTCACGGAGCGGGTTAGTGGACCCACTAGGCCGTACCGCCGCAGCGGGGAGGCAGCTGGCCAAACAACAGGACACCCCAGAAATACAATGTCCCGCACAAGGGTACCTGAATAGTCCAGATGGTGGCCGCAGCTCTGGCACAGATGAGATGGGTGCGGCAGATGGTGCCAAACGTGGCGGATGACACAGAAGCCGCAAGTTGCGCAGACGTGGCGGATTCCTCCGGACGTGGCAGATGACACAGGACGTGGAGGATTCCTCTGGACGTGGCAGATGACACAGGACGTGGCGGATTCCTCCAGACGTGGCAGATGACACAGGACGTGGCGGATTCTCCAGACGTGGCAGATGACACAGGACGTGGCACGACTTGATACTAGGGCAAAGCACGGGAAACAGGAACGGGGAACAAGGTACGGGTAACAACAGGAACGGGAAACACTAAGGGACCATTTGCAAGACAGACTGGGAAAACTAACAACGCTCAGGCATCGAACTAGGGGGCTGGACCCCTCTTATAGCCCAGGGTACTCACGGGTCAAAGGTCGTTCAAGATGTCCGGTGCACGCGCTGCCCCTTTAAGAGCGGCGACGAGCGTGCGCGCGCAATCTGCGGGCTCCGGCGGAGGTGAGTGGATGCGAGCGCTGGCATCTCCTGAGGAGTAGGCTGGGGCCAGCGCTTGCCGACTCGTAGCTGCGGCTGTCAGCGGGAGGCTGGAGCTGACAGCCCGCAGCCACGGACATTACATTCTCCCTGGCAACCAATCACAGAAAGAAAGTCCTCCTGGCTAAATTTACACTTGTAACTGTTGTAACTAAACTTAAGCTGGCCATACATTCTAGATAGCTTGCGCAGCCGACAGCTATTCCTCCCGACTCATTCATACGCATGTACGCTCGGCAGCGCATGCATGTGCTCTTAGGAAGAATAACAAAGAACCAAAGGATCAGGTATGTTGAAATTCAACATGCCCGACACTTCTCTCCTCCAATCTAATGGCAGGTGAGTTTTGGAACGCTACCATACACATTATATGGTCAACCAACATACATCTAATGTGTGTGGCCAGGCTTATAAAGCTCCTGATGCTTTTGATGTTGTGAACAAGTCCCTTGGAGGCGTATGTGCAAAAGCAAGACACTGTAAGTATTAATGTATATGCCTCCTGTAGCTACATAAAGCTCTGTTCACATCACATACAAGATATGCTTTCGGTGTATCTATTGGGAGCACTTACCAATGTATTAACCAAACGGATGCTAAATAGTGTATTTTTGGCATACTTTGGCCAGTATATGGAAGTATGCCTTTTCTTTTTAATATATAGGCATGTTCACAGTCGAATAATCTAGTAGCTAAGCATGCTGGGTACTTCAGTTAATGATGACGTCAGAGGAAGGACGTTTCTGATTGCAGGGGATTTAGATACTTTTTGTCTAGATCATTGGAAGTCTGCAAAAAACATATCAAATACTGTCTGCCTAGAATTTGTCACATCCCTCCTGCTGTTTGAAATCAAAATTTATCAACCGAGACAAAGTGGAAAAAAGCCTGCTGTTAATTCATAAGCCGTGAATCAACTAGAAAACATAAACTTGCTCAGTATCAAGTAGATATGTTAAGCAAACGGTTCGGATGTTCAATTACAATTCTGTGACATGATAATGAATAGCTTCAGTCTAAGTGAAATGATGACATGTGATTATTTTCTCTGCAGGATCAGCAAATTATTAGAAGGAAACAGCACACAATTTAATTTATTGCCACTAATAGCATCAAGTTCTAGCATGAGAGAAGTAGAGAATACGAGCTTACCTATATATTCAGTATATTCAGTGTTGTTTCAGATGGTAATGTGAGTGGACCCTGACAAAT
The DNA here is from genome assembly GCF_050947455.1 of Rhinoderma darwinii. Lineage (NCBI taxonomy): Eukaryota > Metazoa > Chordata > Amphibia > Anura > Rhinodermatidae > Rhinoderma > Rhinoderma darwinii. The sequence continues at coordinate 32,877,601 of NC_134696.1, read as the reverse complement.
GAGAAGTTCGATGTCAGAATTGGACATTTTTTCCAAAAAATTATGCAAATACAGTGCTTGACTAAAATTGGTAATTATGATCTACAGCGGGGATTATACCTGAGGCTTAATTTTTATGCCTTTTTTCTTCTGGTCGTTGACTCATGGGGTCCACTAGAGGAGATGACTCGAAAAATCAACGACGAGAGATGGTAGAAGATGGTCACAGAAGAAAACGCACTATTATATGTATTCAAAAACACCTTTGTCTGTCTGTAGGCTTCATCAGGTTGGGATCTACTTGAACTTATACTATGGGGCCCAATGACTATATCGGTCCAGTACTGATTATATTGTTGTCATTGCACACACAGACCATGTCATTATAAAAGACTAATGTTACTTGTAAATACTAACCAAGATATAAACATCAGCAGGTTTTATGCTTGACTTTTCAGCGCAGATGGAGTTGTATGGCGGACCCTATGGTCCTTGTTGGGGTTGGACTCCATTACTGTTTCAGGACAGGAAAAAATATGAAAGAAATCCTCCAGCTCACCTTGTCACGAGAAGGATGTAGGAGTCAGCACACGGATCCTCGTGTCGGCACACGCAGAAGATACAACAGAACCAGGGGGAGTTGGAACCAGCGCTAAGAATGTAGTTATTTTGTTAAAACGGAAATCAAATTTCCAAGTTTAATTGACCTTGATTAAAATCGAGCCATGACTAAGGACCTAGCGAGGGTCTGAAACGCGTAGGCTACCGCCTATCCTCTCCTTCTCTCTGTACTCTGGACTATACCTACCTGTCACTATATTTTTGTTCGTAGCCCCTGTGCTTCGATTTTAATCAAGGTCAATTAAACTTGGAAATTTGATTTCCGTTTTAACAAAATAACTACATTCTCAGCGCTGGTTCCAACTCCCCCTGGTTCTACTGTTTCAGGACCCCTGGTCCTTCTCAGTTTTATTTTGAGTTTATTCATAAAATTCAGAGGAATTGTGTTCTACAAATCATAGACGCCCCAAGTTAAAGGGGATTAAAAGAGAAAAAGATGGCGCTCCATAGCGTGGAACCTTAGTGGGTTTGGATGAATATAAAATAAAGTTGAACTGATCACCTGGTCAGGATGTGCTGAGCAGGCACAACTCTGTGCATAAGTGAATAGGCTGAAATAATGCAAGCTGCTGCGTTCCCTGGTACCGGATCTGTGAGTGACTGCAGTAATCAGATGCAAACAGTAGGAAGAAACGGTAATGGTATTTACTGGGAAATAACAGACAATGCGTTTCAGCTCCGAACCGGAGCCATCATCAGATCCTAGATAAAGGCTCAGGTTCGCAGCTGAAACGTGTTGTCCGTTATTTCCCAATAAATACCGTTATCTTTACTTGGAAGTCTGTTTGTGATGTTTAGCAGCGCTATAATTGCCCTGTTTTTTCTTCCTACTGTTTGCACCAAGTTAAAGGGGGTCAGATTTGGTGACAGATGACCTCTAAGAAGTCCTGCAGATGACATGGTTTCTTCAGTCCTTTGGTTCATGATGAACTTATATCTTTAATCATCCTGACAAGATAATGTCTTTGAAGTAGGATATCAATTATAAGATACAGGAAACTGGTGGATGACATAGGAGCCTTGTTATAATCTCTGGGAACTTTGTCCGGGTAGACTCTAATGACCAAGGGAATGGCACTGACCTCATCACTACTGTACTTCTGTCATCAATGGGCCAACAGTCTGCTCTAAGACTCTTACTTTAATCTCTTTGTATTTTGTGAAGCTTCCGATTGTCCAAGTTCATATGTTGCCTCTGCACCATCCAATTGCTTCGTACTTAATTTGGGTGGGAGTTGTGCTCATGCTTCCATATGGTCCCACGAGACAAAAAAGCGAACCAGATTATAATAAGCAAAATCTACTTTAACGTCATAAAAAAAAGTATAAAATACAAAAGTTTTGTCCACTTTCTCAAACCATGTACTGAATACCCCCTACATTCATTGGTTAATGTTTTTATGACATAATCATAGTGAATCAAAGATAAAAACACATATAAACAATTTAGTATCTAAAATTAATCATTAAAAGTGAACAAAATCTGAGATATACAAATGGGAGGCTTAATGGGTTCCAAGTTCCTTCATAACATCGCTATAAACATCTTGAATAAAGTGTCATTAATAAAAAAAATCTTATCAAACAAAAAAAAAATTAAAATCAATTTTTTGGGGGGAAAAAAGTGTCATGTATATTTTTAGATTTCAAGAATTTTTGTTTTTCATTTGCAAATTATTAGTGCACAATACTCAGCTCAGGGCAACTTCTCCAAAAGATATTTATAATGCAGATGTAATGGGACTGTTAACATTATGGATCATGTCCTGAGTTGGAAGAAGAAAGTTATGTAATGAATTGTTTACATTCTTGGGGTCAAATATAAGGTGTGTGACCCTTGTGCCTCCTGCCTCTAACAACTTGCGAGTGTTTGTCTTTCTCTTTTTTCGCCTGTTTTGCATATACTTTGTATGTCATTTTTGTTGTTATTATTATTCTGTATTACAACTTAAAGGGAACGTCTCATGTATTTAATTGTAGTTTCATTATTTAGCTGTAGGTCTGTGGAAGAGAAATAATGTGTTGATTCTTTTTCTTAAATGTTTTTGCCATAAGCCATGATAGACCGCAATTTGACTGCACCGTGTGAATAGACCCTTATGCTCAATTTGCTACATGAGTGGAAGGCGAGAGCAAAATTGTGAGATAATAAATTAACCCTTTAGGGTAACGTCACACGGTGCAGTCACGGTGCGTTTATGTTGCGTTTTTAAACCGCAGCAAGTCATTTTTCAATAAAAGTAAATAGTGAAATGTTTGTTCTGGACAGACGGCTACTATTATATTACAATGTGTTTTTTGTGCAGTTAACTGCATCTTCTGCATCTTCATAATGTCCGGTTGCATGCAGTTAACCCCTTCCCGACATTTGCCGTACATGTACGTCATGGAAAGTACTGACTTCCCGCATCTTGCCGTACATGTACGCCAAATGTTTGGGACCGGCTCAGAAGCTGAGCCGGTCCCATCATCACCGGATCTCAGCTGTATCTTACAGCTGACATCCGGCTGTAACGGCGGGGACCGAAATTAGCTTCGATCCCCGCCATTAACCCCTTAAGTGCAGGGCTCAAACGCGATCGCTGCACTTAAGGTGTTTGCAGCTCATCGGAACCCCAGTAATGAAATTGCCGGGGTTCCGGTGGCTGCAATGGCAACCGGAGGCCTAATACTGGCCTCCCGGTCTGCCTAGCACCGAAGCCGGTCAAGATCCGCCCGGCGGCGGAGCCTGATCGGCTTCCGTAGCTGTCGGCAAGATGGCGCCGGGTCAGGAGCTGATCCGGCGTCATCAGCGGTGGAAGTCAGCTGTACTGTACAGCTGACATCCACCTGTAACGGCAGTAACCGGAGCTAGCTCCGATCCCTGCCATTAACCCCTTCGATGCAGCAATCGAAAGCGATTGCTGCATCGTAGCGGTTACTAGCAGATCGCCAGCCCTGACAGGCAATCGGGACTGGCGACTGCTGTTATGGCAACAGGAGACACAATGGTCTCCTGCTCTGCCATTACGGAAGCCGATTTAGGCCCCGCCGGGAGGCGAAGCCTAATCGGCTTGCTGTCAGTGAATGACTGACAGATCTAATGCATTGCACTACATAGGTAGTGCAATGTATTAGAAAAAAAAAAATCTGACCGTTGGAACTTCAAGTCCCCTAGTGGGACTTGAGAAAAAGTGTAAAAAAAGTATAAAAAAGTGTAAAAAAAAGTGCACAAAATAAAAGTTTGAAAACAGTAAAAGTTTCAAGTAATCAAATAAAACACAATCCCCCTTTTACACTTATCAAGTCCTTTATTATTGAAAAATAATAATAAACCATATGTATTTGGTATCGCCACGACCGTAACGACCGGAGGTATCAAAATATTATATTATTTATTGCACGCGGTGAACAGCGTAAAAAAAAACGTAAAAAACGTTACCAGAGTTTCTGTTTTTTGGTCACTTTGCCCTACAAATATTAGAATAAAAAGTGATCAAAAAGTCGCACGTATCCAAAAATGGTACCTATAAAAACTATAGCTCGTCCCGCAAAAAACAAGCCCTCATACACCTCCGTCGACAAAAAAATTAAAAAGTTATGGTTCTCACAACTTGGCGACAGAAAAAATACATTCTTTTTACAAAAGTAATTTTATTGTGCAAAAAGTTGTAAAACATGAAAAAAGTGCTATAAATTAGGTATCGCCGGAATCGTACTGACCCGCAGAATAAAGGTAACATGTAGTTTATAACGCATGGTGAACGCTGTATAAAAAAAAAACGAAAAAAGCTGTGCCAGAATTGCATTTTTTTGTTTACCTGGCATCCCAAAAAATAGGATAAACGGTGATCAAAAAGTCGCATCTACCCCAAAATGGTACCAATAATAACTACAGCTCGTCCCGCAACAAACCAGCCCTCATACCACTACGTCTATGAAAAATAAAATTAGTTATGGCTCCAATAAGTCAGGAAATAAAAAAATATGCAGTTGTGCCCGAGGGGAACATTTGTTCTGTTTGAAGAGGCGATTTTTCAAGGACCTAAAATTAGGGAACCAGGAAAGGGAGGGCCCAAACATATCCGCTGGAAGCGACGGTGCCCGTATTATACCAGGACAACACTTCCCAGCAAAATTCCCCAAACTACAAAGGCGCGGAGTGTGGACCAAAAGGGGGATAAGAAATGACACCATTTATCAGTGCGACACCGGCCTGTGCGGAAAGGATTGCTTCACAGCGTAACACACATCTATGGATTATTTTATTGTTTTTTTTTACCCCGTTATTATACCACCTGACTATGCCCCTTATATACTCCGCCCGGCTTACATATGCCCTACATTATAAACGGAAACACCAGTAAGACTCCAAACAAAACTACTACCAAGCAAAATCCACGCTCCAAAAGCCAAATGGCATTTCCTCCCATCTGAACCCTACAGCGTGCCCAAACAGCAGTTTCCTTCCACATATATGGCATCGTCATACTCGGGAGAACCCTTTTAGCAATTTTTGGGGTGTGTGTCTCCAGTGGCATAAGCTGGGCACGACATATTTGCCACTGAATGGCATATCTAGGGAAAAATATAAATTTTTAATTTGCACCATCCACAGCGCATTCATTTATGGAAAAGATCTGTGGGGTGAAAATGCTGACTACACCCCTTAATAAATGCCTTGAGGGGTGCAGTTTCCATAGTGGGGTCACTTCCCAGGGGTTTATTTTTATTATTTCACATCTGAGCCTCTGCAGTTGTGAACCAATACTTTGTAAATCGCCAAATTAGGCCTCAATTTTACATGGTACCCTTTCACTCCTGAGCCTGGTCGACTGTCCAGGCAAGAGATTAGGGCCACATGTAGGGTGTTTCTAAAACCAGGAAACCCAGCATAATAATTAGAGAGCTGTCTCGTTATGGTGGCACAAGCTGGGCACCACATATTGTCCACATATCTGTGGAAAAAATCCCATTTTCACTCTGCAACATCGAGTTCACACTAATTTCTACAAAACACCTGCAGGGTTAACATGCTCACTACACCCGTAGGTAAAAGCATTGAGGGGTGTAGTTTCCAAAATGGGGTCACTTCTGGGGGGTTTCCACTGTTTTGGGCCCACAGGCGCCCAGAAACCAATCCAGAAACATCTGCACTCCAAATGGCGGTCCTTCCCTTCTGAGCCCTGCCGTGTGCCCAAACAGCAGTTTATGACCACATATGGGGTATTGCCGTACTCGGTAGAAATTGCTTTACAAATGTTGGGTTCTTTTTTTCCTTTATTTGTTGCGAAAATGAAAAAATTTGCGCTAAAGCTACGTCTTATTGAAGAAAAAGGATTGTTTTTATTTTCACTGCCCAATTCTAATAAATTCTATGAAACATCTGTGGGGTCAAAATGCTCACTACGCCCCTAGATGAATTCCTCAAGAGGTGTAGTTTCCTAAATGGTGTCACTTTTTGGGCGTTTTCATTGTTTTTTCCCCTCAGGGGCTTTGCAAATGTGACATGGCCGCCGCAAACCATTCCTGCTCAATGTGATCTCCAAAAGCCAAATAGCGCTCTTTCCCTTCTAAGCCAAGCCGTGTCTCCAAACAGCCGTTTATTACCACATGTGGGGCATTGTTTTACTCGGGAGAAATTGCTTTACAAATTTTGTGGTGCTTTTTCTCCTTCAGTCCTTGTGGAAATGAGTAAAAATAAGCTAAACCTACATTTTCTTTGAAAAAATGTTGATTTTTATTTTCAGGGCCTACTTCCAATAATTTCTGCAAAAAACCTGTGGGGTCAAAGAGCTCACTATACCCCTAGATAATTTCCTCAATGGGTGTAGTCTCCAAAATGGGGTCACTTGTGGGGGGTTTCCACTGTTTTGTCTCCTCAGGGACTTCGTAAATGTGACCTGGCCTCCGCAAACCATTCCTGCTAAACTTGAGCTCCAAAAGCCAAATAGCGCTCTTTCCCTTCTCAGCCCTGCCGTGTCTCCAAACAACCGTTTATTACCACATGTGGGGCATTGTTTTACTCGGGAGAGATTGGTTTACAAATTTTACGGTGCTTTTTCTCCTTCAGTCCTTGTGGAAATGAGAAAAAATTAGCTAAACCTACATTTTCTTTGAAAAAATTTAGATTGTCATTTTCAGGGCCTATTTCCAATAATTTATGCAAAAAACCTGTTGGGTCAAAACGCTCACTATACCCCTAGATAATTTCCTCAATGGGCGTAGTTTCCGAAATGGGGTCACTTGTGGGGGGTTTCCACTGTTTTGTCCCCTCAGGGGCTTTGTAAATGTGACATGGCCTCTCAAACCATTCCTGCTAAATTTGAGCTCCAAAAGCCAAATGGCGCTCTTTCCCTTCTAAGCCCTGCCGTGTGTCCAAATATCCATTTATTACCACATGTGGGCTATTGTTTTACTCGGGAGAAATTGCTTTACAAATTTTACGTTGCTTTTTCTCCTTCAGTCCTTGTGGAAATGAGAAAAAATTAGCTAAACCTACATTTTCTTTGAAAAAATTTAGATTATCATTTTCACAGCCTACTTCCAATAATTTATCCAAAAAAACTGTGGGGTCAAAACGCTCACTATACCCCTAGATAATTTCCTCAATGGGCGTAGTTTCCGAAATGGGGTCACTTGTGGGGGGTTTCCACTGTTTTGTCCCCTCAGGGGCTTTGTAAATGTGACATGGCCTCCGCAAACCATTCCTGCTAAACTTGAGCTCCAAAAGCCAAATAGCGCTCTTTCCCTTCTCAGCCTCGCCGTGTCTCCAAACAACCGGTTATTACCACATGTGGGGTATTGTTTTACTCGGGAGAAATTGCTTTACAAATTTTACGGTGCTTTTTCTCCTTTAGTCTTTGTGAAAATGAGAAAAAAAATCGCTAAAACTACATTTTCTTTGAAGAAATGTTGATTTTAATTTTCACGGCCTACTTCTAATAATTTCTGTAAAAAAGCTGTGCGGTCAAAATGCTCACTGTACCCCTAGATAATTTCCTTGAGGTGTGTAGTTTCCCAGATGGGGTCACTTTTGGGGGATTTTGACTGTTTTGGCACCGCAAGAGCCCTTCAAACCTGACATGGTGCCTAAAATTTATTCTAACAAAAATAAGGCCCCAAAATCCAGTAGGTGTTCCTTTGCTTCTGAGGCCGGTGCTTCATTCCAGTAGCACGCTACGGCCACATGTGGGATATTTCCTAAAACTGAAGAAACTGGGCAACAAATATTGAGTTGCATTTCTCTGGTAAAACCTTCTGTGTTATAAAAAAAATTGTACTAAAAATTTATTTCTGCAAAAAAATATGAAATTTGTCAAATTCACCTCTACATTGCTTTAATTCCTGTGACATGTGTAAAGGGTTAAGACATTTTCTAAATGCTGTTTTGAATACTTTGAGGGGTGAAGTTTTTAAAATGGGGTGACTTTTTGGGGGTTTCTAATATATAAGGCCCTCAAAGCCACTTCACAACTGAACTGGCCCCTGTAAAAATGGCCTTTTGAAATTTTCTTGAAAATGTGAGAAATTGCTGCTAAAGTTCTAAGCCTTGTGAGGTCATAGAAAAATAAAAGGATGTTCAAAAAACGATGCCAATCTAAAGTAGACATATGGGTGATGTTAATTAGAAACAATTTTGGGTGGTATAACTGCCTGTCTTACAAGCAGATACATTTAAATTGAGAAAAATGCTAATTTTTGCAATTTTTCGCTAAATTTTGGTGTTTTTCACAATTAAATACTGAACATATCGAGCAAATTTTGCCAGTAACATAAAGTCCAATGTGTCACGAGAAAACAATCTCAGAATCGCTTGGATAGGTGAAAGCATTCCGGAGTTATTACCACATAAAGTGACACATGTCAGATTTGAAAAATGAGGCTCGGTCAGGAAGGTCAAAAGTGGCTAAAGAGGGAAGGGGTTAATGACCGCGCTGCCAATGTTGTTGCTGAACTGCTTGTGTTTGTGCTAACAGTTCTGCAATGCCTTGTAATGAACTATATACAGGAAGCACCTAACAAACTTCAACACGGGTGAAAACAATGCCCATCAATTATTTCCTTTAAAAACGCAACAGAACTGCAGCATTACAGAGACAAAAAACACATGCAGTTGACCGCATGCGGTTTTGAAACGCAACAAAACCTCAACAAAACCGCATCAACGACGCACCGTGTGGCCTTACCCTAATAGTGACACCCACATCACATGCTGGGAAGGTATGTATAGTACTGTGTAAAAGTTTTAGGCAATTGTGGAAAACTGCTGCAAATTAATAATGCTTTAAAAAATAGAAGTGTAAGGCCCCATGCACACGAACGTAAAAACGCCCGTAATTACGGGTCGTAATTACGGCACGTTTTTACGGGCTCATCGACTTCTATTGGCCACGGGTACCTCCCCATTTGCTTACGGGAAGGTGCCCGTGCCGTTGAAAAATATAGAACTTGGCCTATTTCATTCCGTAATTACGGCACGGGCAGGCCCATAGAAGTCTATGGGGCTCCTGTAATTACGGGTGACTACGTGTGTGCACTCGTAATTACGGGAGCGTTGCTAGGCGATGTCAGGGGATAGTCACTGTCCAGGGTGCTGAAAGAGTTAAATGTTCGGCAGTAACTCTTTCAGCACCCTGGACAGAAACTACCGATCACAATATAGATCAACCTGTAAAAAAACAAAAACGTTCATACTTACCCAGAACTCCCTGCTTCTTCCTCCAGTCCGGCCTCCTGGGATGATGTTTCAGCCCATGTGACCGCTGCAGCCAATCACAGGCCAATCACAGGCTGCAGCGGTCACATGGACTGCCGCGTCATCCAGGGAGGTCGGACTGGATGTCAAGAGAGGGACGCGTCACCAAGACAACGGCCGGTAAGTATGAATTTCTTTTACTTTTTCTGCGGAAGGGGCTGTCCCTTCTCTCTATCCTGCACTGATAGAGAGAAGGGCTGCCGATTACTGCAGTGCAATTTTGCAGCGAAAACGTACATGTAAATACGGGTGGAATACTGGTGACACCGGACCCGTATTTACGGGCACGGGTCCGTAAATACTGGTGCAATACGGGTCGAATACGTGTGACCAGGGACCCGTATTTACGCCAGTATTTACGGGAGGACAAAAATAAGTTTGTGTGCATGAGGCCTTAATAGTTTTTTTTTTTATCAATTAACAAAATACAAAGTGAATGAACAGAAGATAAATCTAAATCAAATCAATATTTGGTATGACTACCCCTAGCCTTCAAAACAGCATCAATTCTTCTAGGTACACTTGCACAAAGTAATGGATTTTGTAGGATTATAGTCAGGTGTATAATTAACCAATTATACCAGACAGGCAATGATGATCATAATTTTCATATGTAGGTTAAAACACAGTCATTAACTGTAACAGAAACAGCTGTGTAGGAGGCGTAAAACTGGGTGAGGAGCAGCCAAATGCTGCTACAAAGGTGAGGTTGTAGAAGACCGTTTTATGTCACAGGTCCACCATGACAAGACTGAGCACAGCAACAAGACACAAGGTAGTTCCCAGGCAAAGATTTCAAAGCAGAAGCAGGGAGTCTAGATCGTTACAATAATGAGTGTCTGCAGGCAACAGTGAAGCATGATGGAGGTTCCTTGCAAGTTTGGGACTGTATTTCAGCAAATGGAGTTGGGGATTTGGTCAGGATCAATGCTGAGAAAAACAGGCAGATATTTATCCATCAGGGAGTCGTCTGGTTGGCTCCAAATTTATTCTGCAGCAGGACAACGACCCCAAACATACAGCCAATGTCATAAAAGGCTATGTAAACCTTTGAATGGTATTTATTTTTTTTAATTAAAAAGGTCAATCTGTGTGTTTGGTGCAACTTTATAATTATTTTATATCAAAAGTTATTTTTACTTTTTGAGATACAGTTGCTTTGTATTCTATAAATAGAGCAGCTGTATCGTTCGCTAAATGCTGTTCCCGTCAGGTCCGCAGGACGGACCGATTCAGTGTCAGTGGGTCATATCTTAGATGTGATCAATTACAGGTGGATCCTGCGTGTCAGAGACACGCCGGACCTGCTGACACTGAACCTGTCAGGTCCGCGGGACGGATTCAGATTATAGCGAAAGATACAGCTGCTCTGTATAGAGAATACAGAGCACCTGTCTCAAAAAGTAAAAATAATTTTTAATAAAAACTATTTATAAAGTTGCACCAAACACACTGATTAACCTTTTTATTTAAAAAAAAAATGCCATTCAAAGGTTTACATAGCCTTTAAGCACTATCTTCAGCACACAGAAGAACAAGAAGCCCTGGAAGTGATGATATGGCCCCCCACTGATCTCAACATCATCGAATCTGTCTGGGATTACATGAAGAGTCAGAAGGATTTGAGAAATGCTTGATCCACAGAAGATCTGTGGTTAGTTCTCCAAGATGTTTGGAACAACCTCCCTGCCGAGTTCCTTCAAAAACTGTGGGCAAGTGTACCTAGAAGAATTGATGCTGTTTAAAAGGCAAAGGGTGGTCACAAGAAATATTGTTTTGACTTAGATTTCTCTTCTGTTCATTAATTTAGCATTTTATTAATTGATAAAAAAAAACTATTAACACTTCCATTTTTGGAAGCGTTCTTACTTTGCAGCATTTTCCCACAACTGCCTAAAACTATTGCAAAGTTCTGTATGTCACAGTATTAAGTCTGTTTGCTCAATGCTAGCAATATTTATCATAATAAGGCCCCATTCACATCACGTTTTTTTACACTATGGTTAGTGTGTACATGAGGAAAGCTCCCGAAGTACAAGTTAAATGTTATAATATTATAGTTTTACACAGTGTATCCACCCTGTGTGAATATAACCTTAACGTAGTAAAACATAAAAAAAATATATATAAATTTAACATGTCGTTTTTACCGCACGGTGAACGCTGTAAAAGCGAAACCTAAAAAATAATAGAAGAATCAACGTTTTTATCCCGTTCCACCTAACAAATACTTATTTTTTCAGTTTCCCAGTACATTAAATGGTGCCATTAAAAACTATAACTCATCCCAAAAACAACAAGCCCTCATGCTGCTACATTGACAGAAAATTTGAAAAGTTATGGGTTTTGGAATGCAGGGATTAAAAGAAATGAAAAATGTCTGTGGCGCCAAGGGGTTAATAAAACAGTTGCTGAGATTTTCTACAGAAGCCTGACACCCTGTGTTGACTACTGGTACTGAACAGTCAGTCAGAGGTGATAATATGTGATAGTAATGTTTGATCATGATTTTTTTTAACCCCAGTCTGCATGGGGGGAAGAGAATAGACGACCAGTCTTGCGACTTTGGGACTTGGGATGCAGAAAGAAGTTAAAGGGGGAAAATAATTAGGAACGTCTCACCAAAATTGGGAAAGTTGGCAGCTATGCAAATGATCCATTGATGAAACTGAGATGTTTTATACAAAATACATTCATTTTACTGTTTACGTACTTTACAGTGTCCTCCCACAACTTCAAGGGCAGACATATCATATACAGGGCCAGCTAAAGGTTTATGTGGGCCCTTGGGCGACACAGACTTTAGGCCCTTTTGCAGGGGAACTCACGGCTGCAGTAAAATGGCAAAAAACGTCACTTTGTGCCCCCATATAGACGTTAGGCCCTGTTTATGCCCCCCATATAGAAGTTAGGCCCGAGGTTGTACCCCCATAAATTTAGTGCCCTCTATAGATAGTGCCACACAGCCCCCTCCCGGGTAGTGCCACACAGCCCCCTCCCAGGTAGTTCCATACAGCCCCCCTCCATGGTAGTACCACACAGCCCCCACCTAGGTAGTGTCACACATCCCCCTCACTGTAGGTAGCACCTTTGGGGTTCCCTCTAGGAGTGGAAATCCCTGCCAGAGCATTTCGGATGCTCTGGCTGGGGATTCCGCTTCAGGAGAAACCCCTGATGTCACTGTCCATATGTGGACAGTGTTGTCAGGGGCCACCCCAGAGCCATAGTCCCGGGCAGATCACTACTAGCACCCTGCCTGGGACTCCTGCTCTGCTCCGGACACCACTGTCCATTTATGGATAGTGATGTCTGGAGCAGAGCTGAAGTCCCAGGCAGGGTGCTAGTAAAGGCTCTGCTCCGGGAATCCAGCTCTGGGGAAGCCCCTGACATCACTGTCCATATACGGCTAGTGATGTCAGGGACAACCCCAGAGCCAAAATCCCGGGCAGAGCGCTAATAGCACTCTGCCTGGGACACTGCTTTGCTCCTGACAACACTGTTCATATATAGATAGTGATGTCAAGGGCTTCCCCAGAGACGGACTCCCGGAGCAGAGGCGCTTGTAGCGCTCTGCATGGGACTCCTTCTCTCCTCCTGACATCACTGTCCATATATGGACAGTGATGTCAGGGGCTTCCCCAGAGACAGAGTCCGATATATAAATAACCCCCAGAACTGTCAATGGAGTGTTTCTTTATTTCGAAATGGCATGGGGGCGTTACGGACAGTGTGAGAGCGGCTTGTGCTGTGTGATCTTTCTTTTGAGATCACACAGTCTAGCCGTTCTGTAGAGAGTGTGAGACGACATGCCTAGATGTGAGTAGATCTTGACCTCGTCTTCCATTCCATGGCGACATCGGAGAGGTGCGCACGAACAGGCGTGCGCGCACGCTCTCTGCAGAACGACAAGCCCGTGTGATCTCGCAGGAGAGATCAAACAGCAAGAGCCCCTCTCACACTGTCCGTAGCTGATTGGATAGTGTCAGAGCGAATATAACGGCACCGATATCTAAATAACGGAGGAGGATAGAAATTTTGTTTAAAGTGAGACAAGGTTTGTGTAGCCCTGCCTATTACATGCTGCACCCAGCTGCACATGTATGGGCAGGTGAAAGGTTCTCTTTAGGCTCATGTACATGATAAAGCTGTATTGTGAATGGCTGCGCATGGCATTTGTACGGTTCCGTATTATGAAATTGGAGGCACTACGTATACCGCTGTGTATTTCTTCTGTATGACTTCATAATCCCCCCTAGAAGCAATGCATGAGGTAGTGATATTTTCTCTCATGTATTCTATATAAATTCTTGAGAATAACGTTTTATTTGCCTCAATATGAAATTTGAGGCAAACGGAGACCCAGTGGAGATTTCTGTTGGCGGCGCTTTGTGAATCCTTACAACATTGATCCATAATACCGCCGCGTGCCTGAGCCCTTAAAGAGGCTCTGTCACCACATTATACGTGCCCTATCTCCTATATAAGGAGATCAGCGCTATAATGTAGGTGACAGTAATGCTATTTATTTAAAAAAACTATCTATTTTTACCACTTTATTAGTGATTTTAGATTTATGCTAATGAGTTGTTTAATGCCCAAGTGGGCGTATTTTTACTTTAGACCAAGTGTGCGTTGTACAGAGGAGTGTATGACGCTAACCAATCAGTGTCATGCACTCCTCTCCATTCATTTAGGCAGCGCATAGGGATCCTGCTAGATCCTTATGTGCTGTTTTATACTAACACATTAAGAATACTGAAGTGTTTAGACAGTGAATAGACATTCCACGGGATGTCTATTCACAATCTCTGCACTTCGTTACTGTTTCTATGGTAGTTACAGCAGAGGAAGCGTGATCTCGTTGTAACCTGTCATTTACAGCGAGATCTCGCGAGATCACGCTTCCTCTGCTGTAACTACCACAGACAGAGTAACGAAGTGCAGAGATTGTGAATAGACATCCCGTGGAATGTCTATTCACTGTCTAAACACTTCAGTATTCTTAATGTGTTAGTATAAGATGTCACAAGAGATGCGGGCAGATATGCTAGACCAAGGATTGTATTCATCATCTCTCTTCTTACTGGCAAGGCCCTTGCATGGGCAAACCCTATCTGAGAGAGACAAGGACCAGAGACCCGTGACTTACAGTGGTTCCTCTGGACATTTTGCACGGTGTTTGAGGAGCCTGGACGAGTCTCCTCTCCTGCGGCTTCCTTGCTGAACCTACGCCAATGAGACATCTTTCTGGGCAAGTACGCCATCGACTTCCGCACCCTGGTGGGAGAAATGTTGTGGAACAATGAGGCCCTGATGGCTACATTCTGGCATGGACTGTCTCCTAAGATTAAAGACGAACTTGCTGCTCGAGACCTGCCGTCTACCCTGGATGACCTGATTCTCCTGGCTGCCCGGATTGATAGAAGGCTCAGAGAACGGCTCCAAGAGGTTCGTCAGGAAGGAGGCCTTCCTAGTCTGGCCCCTACCTTGCAGCAACTCCTGCCGTCCCCAGATGCCGATCCTCCTCAGGAGTCTGTGAGGATGGACCAATGTAAGCTATCTACCCAGGAGAGACAACGCAGACGCACTTCGGGACTCTGTCTTTATTGCGGCCTCGGAGGCCATCTTGTGCGTCTGTGTCCCCAAAAGCCCCAAAGCCTAGGGTTTGTAGGAGAGACAACCTTGGGTAAAGAAGGACTCCCGTCTAAGTTGTCCATACCCGTGACCATAGTGTCCGGTGAGAAAATGCATCAGGTCTCTGCTAATTTCATTTGTAGAGACCTGGTGGACCTTCTCCAATTACCTACTACCCCTCTGGAGAGACCGTTGATGGTTGCATCAGTAAATGCACTACATCTGCCAGAACCAGTTATAACTGTGACCAAGCCACTGAGGCTCCAAGTCCCTGTGCTGCTGGGTCTGCCTTGGCTCCGACTACATGCCCCAGTCCTGGACTAGAACTCTGGAGAGGTCCTCCAGTGGGGCCCCGAGTGTCACAGCCGATGCCTGGTGCAGATTCATTCGGTCCAGCCTTCTCTGCCTCGATCATTGGCAGGATTGCCTGGTCATTATGCTGCATTTTTGGACGTCTTCAGCAAAAGGGAGGCGGAGACACTGCCCCCACAATGCGCGTATGACTGTCCTATCAAGCTGATTCCTGGTGCATCCCATCCCCGTGGTAGTATATATCCTCTCTCCTTGCCAGAGACTCTGTCCATGTCTACCTATGTTAAGGAGAACTTGGAGAGGAGCTTCATACGGAAGTGAGGAATAAGTATCCGTTGCCGCTGATCTCTGAATTATATGATCATATACGTGATGCCAAAATTTTTTCCAAACTAGACCTGCGTGGGGCTTACAACCTAATCCGGATTCGCCAGGGTGACGAATGGAAGACTGCAATTAAAACCCGTGTTGGACACTATGAGTATCTAGTAATGCCCATCGCCCTGTGTAATGCTCCCACGGTCTTCCAGGAGTTTGTTAATGACATTCTCCTCTATGTTTGTGTTGTGGTCTATCTCGATGACATCTTGATTTTTCTCCAGATCCTGTGACTCATCAGAGACATGTCTGTCAAGTTTTGCTGCGGTTAAGAGAGAATCATCTGTGCGCTAAATTGGAGAAGTGCGTGTTTGAAAGGGATGCTCTGCCCTGAATAGAGGTCTCAAGATGGATCCTGAAAAGGTAAAGTCTGTTCTGGAATGGCCACGCCCTCAAGACTTGATTGCCATACAGCGCTTTCTGGGATTCGCCAATTTTTACAGACAGTTTATTCCAAACTTCTCACTAACTTCTCCAATCTCTGACCTCACTAAGAAGGGCATGAACACCAAGGTGTGGACTCCTGAGGCAGATTCTGCATTCAATAGCCTGAAGAGTGCCTTCACGTCAGCTTCTATCCTCCATCATCCCAACATTTCTCTACAGTTCTCGCTGGAGGTGGACGCATCCTTTGTCGGTGCTGGTGCTCTCCTGTTCCAGAGAGGTTCCAAGGGAAAGTCTATGGTATGTGGATATTTCTCTAAGCTCTTCTCTTCTGCAGAACGCAACTACTCGATTGGGGATAGGGAGTTACTGGCCATCAAGTTGGCCCTGGAGGAGTGGAGACATCTACTAGAGGGCGCAGCTCATCCTATCCTGATTTTTACGGACCACAAGAACCTCACCTACCTCCAGGCGGCCCAACGGCTGAACCCCGTCAGGCCAGGTGGTCGCCGTTCTTTACCAGGTTCCAGTTTGAGCTCCATTATCGCCCGGCTGACAAGAATGTGAGAGCCGATGCCTTGTCCAGGTCTTTCGAGACAGAGGACACGATGGAGATGCCACGGAACATTATTGATCCGTCTTGCATTGTCTCTGTCAATCCCCTGCAAGTTGGGGGACATTCCTCCAGGGAGGACTTTTGTGCGCCTGGCTGACCGAGGGAGAATCCTCCGCTGGGGACACTCCTCTAGACTGGCAGGTCACGCGAGGACCCGTAAGACCCGAGATCTGATTCCCCGCAATTTCTGGTGGCTCACGCTGCCCAAGGACATTTTGGACTTTGTTTCGTCCTGCTCAGTGTGTGCAGCTAACAAGGTCGCTCACTCCAGAGTTGCTGGCCTGCTCCAGCCATTGCCTGTGCCCCATGCTCCCTGGCAGCATATAGCTATGGACTTTATTACTGACCTGCCACGCTCTGCTGGATGCAGTGCTGTCTGGGTGGTGGTGGATCGATTTTCGAAGATGACCCACTTCGTTCCTCTGACCGGTCTTCCTTCTGCTCCTCTACTGGCCAAGCTGTTTTTCCAACACATCTTCCGTCTGCACGGCTTACCGCAGCATATTGTGTCTGATCGGGGGGTTCAGTTCAGCTCGAAGTTCTGGAGAGCCCTCTGCGGACTCCTACGTGTAAAGTTGCACTTTTCCTCGGCCTACCATCCTCAGTCCAATGGTCAGGTCGAGAGGGTCAATCAGATCTTGGAGAACTACTTACGCCACTTCCTCTCCAAGCAGCATGATGACTGGGTGCAGTTGCTTCCATGGGCTGAATTCTCTTACAACAATCACACAAGCGAGTCCACACAGAAGATAACGTTCTTCATTGTCTGCGGCCAAAACCCACGAATTCCTCTCCCGGTGCCTGATACTTCCGAGGTACCAGCTGCTGACACAGCTTTTAGGGACTTTCTGCAGATCTGGCAGCAGACTCGATCCTCCATCCTGCTGGTGGTCGACCGCATAAAACGGAAGGCGGACACAAGGAGCACGAAGGTCTGGCTGTCCTCCAGCAATATTCGACTGAGGGTGCCGTAGTACCCTGTGGGTCCACGATCCCTACGTGACACTAACTGACTTTTCTAATTAAAAATTAGAAAAATAAAGCCAATTTTAAAGTGTTTTACTATAAACACTTTTTTTTTAAATGGACTTTATTAAACTTTATTTAATGACTTTTTTTTTGTCCCACTAGTGGACAATACAATGTGATCGTTTGATCGCTTTTATAATGCTTTAGTATACTCAGTATACCAAAGCATTATTGCCTGTCAGTCATAACAAAGGCACAGCCTAATAGGCATATAGCCATGGCAAGCCTTGGGGCCTTGGTTAACCCCACGGTTGCCATGGCAACCCACGATCCCGTAGCAGATCAATGATCCCGTAGCAGATCAATGATGGGCTGACAAAGGGAGCATCCCTCCCTCTGTCAAACACTTTAGATGCCGTAGTCACTATTAACCGATTCAGTGATCGCAAAGGCACAGCTTCTGTTCCTGTGCGATCACCCTGACACATACATGTACGTCATTTTGCGGGAAACGGTTAAGAAAAAGTTGAATAATATAGCAGACACTCTATTGTACTTTATTGACTTCTTTGATAATCTTGCCATTTAATTTTCCCCTATTTAATATGATTACCATAATGTTACTCACAAACTAAGTCTGTTTCTGTATTGTTCGTAGTGACATAGCCACACTGCTTCCTCTCCACTAATTGGCTTTAATGACGTAAACTGAACATGCGGTAACCACGGTGACACTAATTACCCCTTCCATAATTAAACCACTGTTATGAATGAGGATATACTTGTGAAGGAGAGAGGAAGGCAGCAAAGCATAAAATGTTCTGGACGCACAGCAATAGAAAATAAAGGTGATTATAAAACAAAATCAACTCCTGGTCGGAAAGACCTTTGGATTTAGGCAGCTAAAGTTTTACGTTTCCTATGAGATGTGGCACAAGTGTTACTAATAACTTATTATATATTTTTATTTATAATGTCCTGTCTTTATATACTCTGCAGACTGTGTCCTCCATTGAAATGTATAGAAACCCTACAGCTGGCAATACGCCTTAGATCAAAGGCCAACAATCTAATGTGTATGGGGGCTTTCCGATTGTCCCCCAATGACTGATGTTAAGGGTAAGAAGGCTCCTTAGTCGTCATGGGAGATAAGCAGCTGCCATGTATCTGACTGCTTGTCTCCCTCTCCTCTTTGAAATACTAGCATATATGCATGCTCGTCCATGTGTATGTTTATGGGGAAAGATAGTTGTCAGTTGAACAAGTGTTTGGCCAACAGCTATCTAATATGTAGGGCCACCTTAAATAGGCACTTTGAGCAAACATAAATCAATGTAATATATCTTATTAGAGAAAAATGCCTCTTTCTCTATTTATTAAGCTTCCCCCCACCCCCAAACTATTTATTCACTCACTCTGAGTTTACTGCTTTATCAGTCATGTCTTAGGCACATAGAAGTCTATGGAGAGGGAAGGGGGAGAAGGTGAGCTGGAGCAGAGTGAAAGAGAGAAACACACAGACGTGCTGCAGCTGCTCGTAGTAAAATTTATATCTCACCCCAGTGCTGGATTGTCAGCTACACTACTCATTACTGCTGTATAATATCCTCCATGCCACTGCAGCTTCTATATATGTGATTGATAGAGATAATAGAGCAGGAACAGCGTGAGATAGAGGTAGAGAGACACACACATACGTACTGCAGCTGTTCATAGTAAGATTTACAGGTTATCCCAGGGCTGGATTCTCAGCTACACTGCTCATTACTGCTGTATAATATCCTCCCTGCTGCTGCAGCTTATGTATATATATATATATATATATATATATATATATATATATATATATATATATATATATATATATATATATATTGTCTTCCCTGCTGCTGGACCTTTGAAGCCTGTCACTGTGTCAGAGGATCATCTAGTACTCTGTCCAACCCTGCTTAAGGAGAAGCGCATCCATTGCTCTTAATGGGCATATCAGCAGTCAAAAAGCATGCCTACCTCCTGTGTACTAATCTACGTAGGCAGAGAAGGCACAGGGTATGATTATAGGAGTAATATTCTATGACTAACAGATGGGGCAAAAGTATTGGTGAGCAGAAAAGAGTCTGTTTATACTTGTGTGCTTGCTGGGTGACCGATTGACCAAAGACCATTCTCTATAAGCTGACAATGGTTGTCTCCAATTAATAAGTACAGCTCTGGAGCACAAACAGCTGCTCTAACAAGTGAAGTATTGTGAAGAATAAGAAAAGGACATTCACATGTAAGTTTTAGAATTGGGCAGAGATGCACTTTAAGCCAGTTATACTGTATACGAGGAATAAAACTATAATGAGATCTCTATGGATTTACACGGCTGCATTGCTTATTCAAACTTCTGAGAAGCGTCAATGTAAATTAATTTTTATTACTATATTGATTCTTTTTCTTTTCCAGCAGTTACTATATTGACATAATGGTTCGTATTTTTGGAACCTTTTCTTGCTTTATTATTATTCCAGACAGCAACTACCAAACCTTGATGCTTATTGTAATATCTTACCAGCAGCTGAGACCTTTTCAGTATACACTGGAAGTTCCTATCATTTGCATTAAACGATCTATACATTGAAATGCTACTTAAAATGTATTTTTATGTTCCTTCCCATTAACAATTGAAGTTTACAAAAGATGAGTTGTTATTTCTGCAAAGATTAAATCAATAAAAAGAAATACATTGTAACCTAGCTGATCATCATCTGTCTTCGGTATCCTGTAAGCTTCTAAGATTCATTCTTACTGTTAGTCATTTCAAAGTTTTTCTAAGGATAGAATTTAAAATCTTCCGGTTGTTGGTGCAAGAACACCTATAGGTTCCTCGAGGTGGCGCTATGTGCTTTGCAATGAATTAAACTAAATATTATACTCTGGAAAAAAAGCTGAACTCACCTGACGGAACTGAAGTGGAAAGGCTCTTGTTAGCGGTGCTGCCACAATGTTCTAGCAATCGGCGGGGGTTCACAGCACTCAGACCCCACTGATCAGAGATTGATGGCATATCCTAGCAACATGCCATAAGTGTCTTTAGTGGCACACTCCTTTAATAATCACGTTGTAAAGTCAGCTTGTCAAGAAAATCACTACCTCAATGATTACTGGATAAATGGAAGCTTAGAAAAAATACCATGTAGTTCTATAATGCAAAAAAAGAAACAAAAAACACCATATCTTTCTATAATGTCCACGCATTGAACATTAGATTGCAAGCTCTTAGAGCAAGGTCCATTCTTGTTATTGTTTGCAGTAAAACATTTTTTATTTTTTTGTATATTGCATTCCCATGATTTGTAAAGTGCTGTAGAATATGTTGCTGCTATATAAATAATCAATATGCAGGGCCCGTTTTGGGTGGTGATAAACTGGGCAATTGCCCAGGGCTACAGTGCCCGAGACAAGCCCCTTAGGATGGGAACCCCCGGGGCAAACTAAAGACACACAGTATTAGTTAGCTCTATGTTGTACAATTATTTGGGATAGAATTGCAGTATTATGCAGAAATTATATGAAAGTATTATATGAGCTTTTTAAGGGAATGTTATCTGCTTATTACTTGGGCACTATATGGTGGCATTATGAGGCCTGGGTATGGCCATATTGTCTTGGCACTATATGGCAGTATTGCATTATATGGGCTGAAATGACAAGAAAAACTGTCCAAAACACGGCAACTTTGTTGTTGCTCTGGTGTAGTGACTCATATACTTATGATAAGTATGAAAATAAACCAAAATGATGGTTTTAATGAATAGAAGACTGTGTGGACCCACATATCACATCCCAGTGAAGTTAACCAAACTACCCCTTAAAGGCTAAGTAAACCTTTGCACACTTTTAAAAAAAAAAACAAAACAACATATTATGGTATATGAAATAACTTTTTAATTCGATTTTATTTTTAAAAAAAAAAAACTTTTTGAGATACAGCTTCCATGTATCTGGGATACGTAGAAGCTGTATTTTGCGCTCAAACCCGAATCCATCAGGTCAGTGGGACTGACGGCTTCGGTGACAGCGGGATCCACCTGTTATAGATCACATCTAAGTTCTTCAATAGACTCTCGCTGCGTGAAAACTCCTGCATGTGTGAACAGCCCCTTTGAAATCAATAGGTCCATGTGCTGTGTGTGATTTCCACACACATCACACGGACGAGTTTTACGCTCGTCTGAATGACCCCTAACTAGGGTTGGGCACCTTTGAAAATGACATTTAGGGTAGGAACACACACAACGTATTCAGTGCGGATGCACTGCGTTAGGCCGCGCAGCGTACCCACCCTGAACACCGCAGGGAATGCCGTCCGGAAAATGTCACCACATTGTGATGCGTTTTTCCGGCGGAGTGTCCGCTGTGAAGCGGCGCCGGGAAAAAAACCCAAAAACTTTCATACTTACCCCCTCCCTCTTCTCGGGTAGTCCGGCCTCTTGGGATGACGTTGCAGGCCTTTGTGATACTGCAGCCTGTGATTGGCTGCAGCGGTCACATGGCCTGCAACGTCATCCAGGGAGGCTGGACTGGAGAAGAAGCAGGGAACTCTGGGTAAGTATAACTTTATTATTATTTTTTTCTTACTTGCGATTTTTGCGGCGCATCGCTGTGATTCCGCAAATATTTGCAACACACACTGCTTTATTGCGGGTTTAAGCACCCCATTGCATTCAATGGGTAAACCCGCAACAGAAGAGTTGCGTATCCACGGAATTAATTGTCATGAAGTAACCGTACCGTAGGTCAATTTATGTGCCTTTTTTTCGGCGGATATTTACTGCAGTGTGGGGACGAGATTTGTTGAAATCTCACCCACACTGCTGCTACTGTAATACGCTGTGGATTTTCCGCAACAGATAAATTATCTGTTGCGAAAAATCTGCAGTATTTACGCCTAGTTTTTTCCTACCAAAGAGTATGTTTATATTGAGCCCTGCTGGGGATTTGCAGGATTTTGTGCAGTGAATCCTAATAGAGATAGTTCTGATTATTCATTTTCTAAAGCGGAAAGCAAATTCAGCCATACTGTGATAAAAAATTAAAAAATAAATACGGACCGTAATTATGAAACCTATTAATTTCTATAGCCCACGGACAGCTTCCCGTATATTTACGGGAAGCTGTCCGTGCCGTAGAAAGGCTCTGTGAAAGATAAGATGTCCCATTTTTTGCCTTTTACGAACCGTGCTCCCATACTTTATAATGGGAGCATGGCCCGCAAATGCGGGTGACTGTCCGCGGCCGTCCATAGCTGCAATCACAAACCGTGATTATGGCTACAGCCGGGTGCAGGGGGCCTAAGTTTTTTCTTCAGTAAATCTTCACACAGGTTAGAATACACATAATCTAGTTACACCACTACTTGTAGTTATTTTTTCCACATACTTTCTTCTTAAAGACTAACATGCTATAATATAATATAATATAATATAATATAATATAATATAATATAATATATATGGATTTTATTAATCTTGTTCTCCCAAAATAGGAATCTGAGGGCAGTTTTACAGCTATCCACTTGAGGGCAGTACAACTCCATTTGGATTTACAAATGCCCTAAGAGAAAGTCCTAGAGTATAGCAAGGAGGTCAAGTGCATAGATGTCTGACAGGGTAAACATTGCGAGTTTATCTCTACAAAATAATTGCAATTAATATCTGATGAAACAACTTTCCTGTACTTGGATTGTCCGTGCTCCAGGGACAGGACCTCTAAGAGAAAGATTTTATTTCCCCACAGCTGGTTCTAGTCTCATTATGCTGCAGGGATTAGACTCTGTAGGAGCTAGATAAAGGATAGTGGTGTCTAGGATCCTTAATGTAACTGTTGTGCTTGCGGTCGCTGACCGCTGGCATGTTATACTCACTGGCAGCCGCAACTGCAGGACACTGAGAGCTTGCCGTCGTCTCCTTCCTCAGAGACGCCAGCACACGCGGCTGCACTGTTCTTCTGTTTCCCCTAGGGTGTGCGCGCGCTGGTCCCTGGCCTTAAAAGGCCAGCACGTGCACATGTAAAATGTTCCCTACCCAATCCCAACGCACCCTGGACTATAAAAAGGACTCTGTCCTCTTCCTCCTTACCTGAGCGTTGTTGTGTCTGCCCATGTTTGTTATTGCAAATGGTCCCTTAGTCATATCCTGTGTTCCCGTACCCTGTATCCCGTATCAAGTAATTGTATTTGTTGCAGTGTAAAGTCTAGTGTAGGTGTCGAGTATCATCTGTGGCAAGTGTCATCTGTGCCAAGTGTCTGCCACTCCAAGTGTACAGGCCAGACACAGGCAAAGGCCATAGGGGTAGGCCATCATGACCAGGGGTGTAGGTAGGGAAGGGGTTAAAGAATCCTAAGGGGAGGGGTAGAAGTTAGAGTTGGGTGATTATAGGGTGCAGCCATAGGTTATATAAGGGGTGGTTAGGGCAGTTGGCGCCATTACAGGAGCAGACAGCGTTTTTACTTGTCCTACGCTGTTTGTTTTGTCACTCACCCATGGAGGCTTTGTTGTTGCAGCTGCGTTCAGCGGAGGCTGCGAGGGGGATGGCGTGGCTGGCTGACGGGCTGGAGCTATCCAGCCCTCTGGAGTTGGACCCTGGTGCAGTGGGGACCATCGGGAGTGGTGAGTTGGTGGGGCCTTCACCACTGGCAGCACTTGGCAGCGTGTCCTCGCTCGCCTCCGGGGCTCAGGCGGTGACGTCATCCCCTCTGCGGCGGCGGTCCCGTCTGATGCGGCCTCCTGAATGCCTAAACCCTGAGGTGCTGCTGCGAGTCAGGCGCCGGATACAGCCCTCCAGGCTGGGCCACCCACTCCACTGCCAGGGGCCGGACGGCCCGGATTGTGAGGAATCTAATAAGCTGGTCTGACTCTGCGGAGGTGGGGGGGCAGGCTCCCCTGCATATGGGACCACCCCCCCTGTCTCCTGTTATCTGGGACGATGAGCTACGGTGGTCCGACCTCCAGCCAGCCAACTTGATGATGTGCCCGGTCGGAGGCGTGGGCCACTGACTGCGGAGTGGTGGTGGGCGGCTGCCTGCAGGCCGCGTGGTGGATGAGGCTCCCATCCGTCGGGCGGAAAGGCCCACGTCGACTGTGCTGGCCCGTGGAGTTCTGGGGGAAGGTAGTGGCTGTCGGTCCTGTGGCGCCTGTGTGGGTCCAGCTGGTTCGGATGAAGCTGACAACTGGGAGGTCGGTGGAGAGGCTGAACATCAAGACTCCTTCGCCCCGACTGGTGGGGACACAGCACCTACAGCAGCCCAGTGAGTCTATATCACCTACATTTTCTTTACCTGCTATATTTTGGTCCCATGGGGTAAGGGGTGGCTCACAGGGTGGGTCAGCGGGGTGTCAGGGGGTAGCAGTGCTCCTCCTGTGGTGGGGGTAGTGAGAGGGTGAGGTTCGTGAGTTGCTTTGTTGCGTTCGGGAACTCTTGTCTCGCTGCAGGGAGGGGGCTCCCCTTCTCTGGTTCTTGAGTGGGTTCTGCCGTCGGTTGGGCCTGTGATAGTAGACAGTCAGCCCGTGGGGGATAGGGGTGTGGTTAAAGAGGCGGGGCTGGCGGTGTCGGTACAAACGGAGAAAGATAAAGAAGTGGTTAGGGTGCGGTTGAATGATAAGGCGAAAGGGGAAGTGTATGTTTGTTTTGAGGGCCCATTAGGTGTACATTTGAAACAAGAGGTCAGGGAAAAGATATGGAGAGACGAATATGTCGAAATATTCTCTCTACTCCCCTTGGAGAAATTTAACCTGGGTAAGGGAAAGTGATTGGAGAGCAAAAAGGAGAAAGAGGAGAAGCGTTGTTAACGATTGATCCCCCAACATTTTGGGAATTGGCGTCAGGCGTTTGCCATTCTGGCTTGCGTGATAGGGGAGAAGGCGCCGGAGCATTTCTCTGCGCTCTTCTGCTACATGGATGCTATCGGCGAAGCGCACCGAGTTTATGGGGGGCAGACGTGGCTGTGCTACGATGAGCAGTTCCGCCAGTGGAAGGCGGTACGTCCCGACATCAGGTGGAACAATAAAGATATAGGGTTGTGGTTGCGCATCATGGCCCCCGTTAGTTTTGGCCAGCCCTTTCCTGGCGGGGCCGGTTCTGACGGCCCCTCTGCACACTCCGGTACAGGGGCGGCAGGGCCAAGAAGAAAATCTGGGTTTTGCTGGCAATTTAACGAGGGCCAATGCAAGTTTGGGTCAGGCTGTAAGTTCAAGCATAGTTGCTCCTCCTGCGGCGGGACTTCACACGGGTCCACAAAGTGTTTAAAAAAGGGGAAGGGCGGGTATCTGGTGGAGCTAACTAGGGGCCTGAACCCGGTGTAATGGTTAGAAATGGAACCTTACTTAAATAGATTCCCTGATAGAACGAGGGCGGTATTGTTGTTAGAGGGTTTTCGTTTTGGTGTTCTCACGAGGTTCCCATTTTTTTACGCAATCTGCGGTCGACGTTGCAGCATTTGGAGGTGGTTAGGGACAAGTTGGGGAAGGAGGTAGAGTTGGGTAGGATGGCTGGCCCCTTTGCTGATATCCCTCTTCCCGACCTCGTGGTCTCACCGCTCGGGGTGGTGCCCAAGAAGGAACCGAATAAATCTCAGCTCATTCACCACTTTTCTTACCCGCGGTGGGCAGTCAGTTAACGATGGTATCGCTCCTGAACTCTGTTCTGTGGTTTACACGTCTTTTGATGCGGCGGTTGAGTGGGTGCGACGTTATGGCGGGGGCGTGTTGATGGCAAAGACTGACATTGAGTCGGCGTTTCGCCTCATCCCGGTGCGTCCTGATAGCCCACGGCTGTTGGGTGTTATTGGGACGGGGTGTATTTTGTGGATCAATGCCTACCGATGGGTTGCTTGATTTCCTGTGCTTACTTCGAGGCTTTTAGTTCTTTCCTGGAGTGGGTGATTTGTGATGTGGCTGGTGTCGCGTTCGTCATCCACTACCTAGACAATTTTTTGTGTGTCGGCCCTGCGGGTTCCCCTGTGTGCACTACTTTGTTGCACACGATTGAGTGGGTTGCGAAACTGTTTGGTGTTCCGTTGGCCCCAGGTAAGACGGAAGGGCCAAGCTAGTGCATTGTCTTTCTTGGAATCGCAATTGATTCCATTAAGATGGAGTGTCGTCTCCCCAGGGATAAGCTGGAGGGGCTGCGGGTGGAAGTGGAGTATGCTCGTCATTTGCGAAAAATTTCACTTCGTGAGTTACAGCCTCTTTTGGGCAAACTGAATTTTGCCTGTCGAATTATGCCCATGGGTCGGATTTTTAGCAGGCGTCTGTCATGTGCGACGGCCGTCACGAAAGCGCCCCACCATTTTATTCGGCTGAATACAGAACAGGGCTGATTTGGCGGTTTGGTTTGAGCTTTAACATTTGTATAATGGAAGCTCGCTTATTATGTCCCCGGTGGTCGATAGTTTTGACTGGGAGCTCTTTACGTTCGCTGAAAGAGTGGGTTGGCCTGGATTTGGTAAGGAACCTTGCTCTCCTGGAACTTTTTCCTATTTTGGTTGCGGTGGAGATTTGGAGTGACAGGTTCCGGGACAGTGGTTTGACTGTTGCGGCAGTTGTTGCAGTGTTTGTCCCTTTTTGCGTGGATAATTGCGGTGCATGTTCCCTGGGTTCAAAATGATGTAGCAAATTCTCTTTCTCGATTGCAGTGGGAGCGGTTTCGCTTTTTTGCCGCCGAGGCGGATGCAGAAGGGATCGCCTTTCCCGAATGGATATGGGAGTTGGCTTACGAGCTGCCGGAGAATTGATACGGTCTTCAATGGTGCCTGGCACTTGGTCGGTTTATGACACGGAAAATGATGGATCAAGGCGGGCGTGTTAAGCGGATTGTGTAAGCTTGCAGCTGGGGCTCAGATGTGCCCCATTGTATGTTTCACGAGTTACAGGGCTGTTCAGCTGCCTTCCGGCGGGCAGATTTTATGTCATGAGGATGGTTCCTATTTGTCACGTTACCAGTTTACTTGGGTATTTCGTTGGTGTTTATGGTCCCTAGGTCTGGAAGCAATTGCGGATCATCATAGGGCGTTTTGGGCGGTCGCCGGGGTAAAAATGCTTACGAAACGGAATTGTATATGTCCTGCAAAAGGACCTTTAAACATAAGTTCACATGACCTCATCTCTGAGGTTCTTACTACTGTTTAGAGACCTGCTGGTCACATGACCGCAGGTCCATAAGCAGCAGCAAAATTCCACAGAGAAGACTGAGGTGAGCTGCTATGTACGTATAAGGGGATGGATTTGTTTAAGGGGGTCTGCATTTAGGGGGTCTGGTGTGGGGTCTGTATTTAGGGGGCCTGGTTTGGGCACTGTATTTAGCGGGTCTGGTCTGTATTTAGGAGGTTTGGTGTATGTATTAGTTTAAGGGGTCTGGGGGTCTGAGGTCTGTATCAGTTTAAAGGGTTTAGGGTCTGTATATTTAGGGGTCTGTGTTAGTTTAAGGGGTCTGTATTTAGGGGGTCTGTATTAGTTTGATGTCTGGGGTCTGTATTTAGGGGGTCTTGTGTGGGGGCTGTATTAGTTTAGGGGTCTTTATTTAGGGGTCTGTATTTATGGGTCTGGTCTGGGCTTTGTATTAGATTAGGGGGTCTGGTCTGGGGTCTGTATAACTTAAGGGAGTCAGGTCTGGGGTCATTATTAGTGCAGAGGGTCAGGTCTGGGGTCTGTATTTAGGGGGTCTGTATTAGTTTGAGGTCTGGGGTCTGTATTTAGGGGTCTGGGGTCTGTATTGGTTTATGTGGTCTGTATTTAGTGGGCCTGGTCTAGGGTCTGTATTAGTTTAGGGGTCTTTATTTAGGGGTCTGTATTAGTCTAGGGGGTCGGGTCTGGGGTCTGTATTAAGGGAGTCAGGTCTGGGTCATTATTAGTGTAGGGGGTCAGGTCTGGGGTCTGTATTTAGGGGTCTGGTCTGAGGTCTGTATTTATTTAGGGTGCTTGTTCTGGGGACTGTAAAAGTTTAGAAGGTCTGTTGTCTGTATGTTTTCTATAATCTAGTCTGGGGTCCAAATTTATTAGTCTGAGTAAAGAGGTTGTCCGGGCACATCGATAGGTCATCAGTGTAAAAAACAGTCTGTGCCCGGACAACCCCTAGTGTCTGCCACGCCTAGTGTCTGCCAAATCTTCTCTCCAGGTTCTCTTGTCCTAAAAACTATCATTGACTGTTTTTTGGCCAGCTGCTACTTCACTACGGTGGAGCAGCCCAGTGGGTCCACGTTCCCCATAGTCGTGACAGTAACCATCACATACCATGGTAATTTGATTTGTTTTAATTCGTATCAAAATATGTTCCGTAGCAAATAATAGAAAATACACAGATACAGAATACAGCATTCTGCTCTAGAAATCTGCAGCAAATTCGCAACGTGTGCAGCTGTCCTAAAACATGAAAAAGAGCTGCGTCTCATAGCTGACAAATATAATTCCATATAGAGTTGTACTGGCTGTAAACACAAACATAAGACTCAATCAGACTGAAGCTAATGAGTTTATTTTTACAATATGTTTTTGGGATATGCTCTTTGGATGCTGGTAGCCAATAATACTAATAAAAAATATTGACCAGTTTTGCAAAAATCCGTCATATGACATTCTAGTTTTAAAAATGGGATAATCTTTATGTAAGTGGGCAGCACATGTTGAGAAATATTTTAATAGCGATTCTGCCTAAAAGTAATTATATAAGGTTGTAAACTTGACACAGTAAATGAATCTCAATGGACCTTCAGGTGATTTACAATACAAATTCCTATCGGTGCCACGATATCCTCCACTCAAGTTCAATGGCCAGCTTTTAATGACATAACAGATGATTCGAGCAGTGGTTTCTGTTGTACGCAGGATGGGCTCGCAAATTTAACCCCTTAAGGACGCAGCCTAGTTTTGGCCTTAAGGCTCAGAGCCCATTTTTCAAATCTGACATATTTCACTTTATGTGGTAATAACGTCGGAATGCTTAAACCTACCCAAGCGATTGTGAGATTTTTTTTCTCGTGACACATTGGGCTTCATGTTCGTGGTAAAATTTGGTCGATATATTCAGTGTTTATTGGTGAAAAATTGCAAAATTTAGAGAAAATTTTGAAAAAATTGCATTTTTCAGAATTTAAATGCATCTGCTTGTAAAACAGACGGTTATACCACCCAAAATAGTTACTAGTTCACATTTCCCATATGTCTACTTTAGATTGGCATCGTTTTTTGAACATTCTTTTATTTTTCTTGGGCGTTACAAGGCTTAGAACATAAACAGCAATTTCTCATATTTTTAAGAAAATTTCAAAAGCCTTTTTTTTAAGGTACCTCTTGAGACCTGAAGTGGCTTTGTGGGGCCTATGTATTAGAAACCCAGATAAAACACCCCATTTTAAAAACTAGACCCCTCAAAGTATTCAAAACAGCAGTTAGAAAGTTTTTTAACCCTTCAGGCATTTCACAGGAATTAAAGCAAAGTGGAGGTGAAATTTGCAAATTTCATTTTTCTTGCTGAATTTCAATTTTATTCATTTTTTTTTCTGTAACACAGAAGATTTTACCAGAAAAACCACTACTGAATATGTATTGTCCAGATTCTGCAGTTTTTAGAAATGTCCCACATGTGGCCCTACTGCGCTCGTGGACTAAAACACAAGCCCTAGAAGCAAAGAAGCACCTAGTGCATTTTGAGTCCTCTTTTTTATTAGAATATATTTTAGGCAGCATGCCAGGTTTGAAGAGGTGTTGAGGTGTCAAAACAGTAGGAATCCCCCAATAGTGACCCCATTTTGGAAACTACACCCCTCAAGGAATTCATTTAGGGTTGTTGTTACCATTTTGACCGCACAGTTTTTTCACAGCACGTATTTGAATTGGGCTCTGAAATGAAAAAAATGTCATTTTTTCCAATAAAATGTCATTTGTGATCAAAATTTCTTATTTTCACAGGAAACAAAATACCCCATTTTGTTGCCCAATTTGTCCTTAGTGTGGCAATACCCCATTTGTGGTGATAAACTGCCGTTTGGGCCCATGGGAGGGCTCAGAAGGAAAGGAGCGCTATATGTTTGTTGGAGTCCAGATTTTGTTGGATTGGTTTTCGGGTGCCATGTCGCATTTGCAGAGCCTCAGAGGTATCAAAGCAATGGAAACCCACCAAAAGTGACCCCATTTTGGAAATTACACCCCTCAAGGAATTCATTTATGGTTGTTGTTAGCATTTGGACCACACAGTTTTTTCACAGCACCTATTTCAATTGGGCTGTGACATTAAAAAAATGACATTTTTTCCAATAAGATGTAATTTTTTAACAAAATTTCTTATTTTCACAGGGAACAAAATACTCAATTTTGTTGCCCAATTTCTCCTGAGTGCATCAATACCCCATTTGTGGCAATAAACTGCCGTTTGGGCCCATGGGAGGCCTCAGAAGGGAAGGAGCGCTGTGTGTTCTTTGGAGTACAGATTTTGCTGGTTTGGTTTTCGGGTGCCATGTCGCATTTGCAGAGCCCCAGAGGTATCAAAGCAATGGAAACCCACCAGAAGTGACCCCATTTTGGAAACTACAACCCTCAAGGAATTCATTTATGGGTAATGTGACCATTTAGACTCCATAGTTTCTTCACATAACTTATTTGAATTGGGCTGGGAATTAAAAAAAATATATATTTTTTCCAATAATATGTCATTTTAGCTCAAAAATTCTTATTTTCACAAGAAATAAAATACTCCATTTTGTTGCCCAATTTGTCCTGAGTGCGGCAATACCCCATTTGTGGTGATAAACTGCCGTTTGGGCCCATGGGAGGGCTCAGAAGGAAAGGACCACCATTTGGCCTACTGGGGATTTTCTAGTGCGAAGTCATGTATGCAGAAGCCCCTGAGGTACCAGTACAGTTGAAACCCGCAAGAAGTGACCCCGTTTTAAAAACTACACCCTTAAGGCATTCATCTAGAGGTGTAGTGAGCATTTTGACCGGAGACCTACACCCCATAAACTGTAATGTGGGTTCTCCCGGGTATGGCAATACCCTACATGTGGCTGTCATCAGCTGCCTGGGCACACAGCAGGGCTCAGAGGGGAAAGACGAGGGGGGATAAGCTGTGCGGAGGGCATCGGTAAATTATAAACCAAGGGATGTATGATAAATTTTAAAACACTTTCATACAGAGCTCTGGTTTTTCGGGACACGTGTCACATTGATATATTGTGTCCTCCCTTATCCCCCTCTTATAGCAGACTTTGCACCTCTTTTGACTTTTTCCCTTCTTGCCAGTTTGGGGAACTTCTCCTGGTAAGTGTTGCCCTGGTACGATGCGTGTGGCCTCGCTTCCAGAAGTACTGGGTGCCCCCCCTTCTTGGTCCCTAAAGATTAGGTTCTTGATAATCACCTCTTGAAATTCCAGGAAAGTTCCCGTCTGCCCTGCACATCGACGTAGCACGTACACATTGTACAATGCCATCTGTATGATGTGCCCGGCCAGCTTCTTATACCACACCGCATGGCGCTGTAGGGCTTCAGGGCTTGATCTTACAAGTCCACCCCTCCCATGTACCTATTGTAGTCCAGGATGCAGTCTGGTTTGGGGGTGGCCTTTCCTT
The DNA here is from genome assembly GCF_050947455.1 of Rhinoderma darwinii. NCBI lineage: Eukaryota > Metazoa > Chordata > Amphibia > Anura > Rhinodermatidae > Rhinoderma > Rhinoderma darwinii. The sequence goes on along the minus strand of NC_134696.1, from coordinate 32,845,372 downwards.
CATATATCCTAAACCTGTAGGTATACCCTGATGCACTCTCACAGCTTATACATCTTCACGCCATACCTTGCCCTCTTACCTGGCAGGTACTCGCAGAAATGAACCCTCCCTTTAAAATGTACCAGGGACTCATCAATAGAAATACACTTCTCGGGGGTGTATGATTGGGAAAACCGGGCACTGGAACGGTCTAATAGGGGTCTCCGTTTATACAAACGGTCAAAACTGGGGTCATCTCGGGGTGGGCACGGCTCATTATCAGTATAATGTAAGAAGCGAAGTATTGCCTCATTTATTTATTTTTTTAGGTTACAGTTCAGTTCTGAAGTTGCTTTGAGGGGCCCATATATTAGAAACCCCTATCAAATACCCCATTTTAGAAACTAGACCCCTCAAAGTATTCACAACAGCATTTAGAAAGTTTATGAACCCTTTAGGTGTTACACAAAAATTTAGAGCAAAGTAGAGATTTTTTTTTTGGCAGAAAATCCTCTTTATACCATTTTTTTTATAACACAAAAGGATTTATCAGTGAAACGCAAATTAATACGTATTGCCCAGATTCTGCAGTTTTGAGAAATATCCCACATGTGGCCCTCGGGCGGTAATGGACTGAAGCGCCAGCCTCCGAAGCAAAGGAGCACCTAGTGGATTTTGAAGCCTCTTTTTTATTAGGCACCATGTCCGGTTTGAAGAGGTCTTGTGGTGCCAAAACATTGGGAACCCCCCAAAAGTGACCCCAATTTGGAAACTAGACCCCTTGAGGAATCCATTGTAGTTTTCTTGGGGTGCATGCGGCTTTTTGATCAGTTTTTATTCTATTTTTAGTTGGCGTGGTGACTAAAAAACAGCAATTGTACTATTGTTTTTTTTTTCGTTTTTTTTACAGCGTTCACCGTGCGCTATAAATTACATATTCACTTTATTCTGCGGGGCGATACGATTACGGCGATACCAGATGTTTATAGTTTTTTTTTTATGTCTTATGACGTTTGCACAATAAAATACGTTTTGTAAACAATCATTCACTTTTTGTGTTACCTTATTCTAAGAGCCATAACGTTTTTATTTTTCAATCAATAAAGCCGTGCGAGGACTTATTTTTTGCGTAACGAACTGTAGTTTCGATCAGTACCATTTTTAGGTCTTTTTGATCTCTTTTTATTCCATTTTTTGGGAGGTGAAGTGACCAAAGAATTGTGATTGTGGTACGGTTTATTATTATTTTATTTTACGGCGTTGACCGTGCGGGATAAATAACGAAATAATTTTGTAGTTCAGGCCGTTACGGACACGGCGATACCAATTATGTATAGTTTATTTGTTTGTTTATATATTTTTATTAATAATAAAGGACTGATAAGGTAAAAAGGGGGATTTTTACTTTTATTACTTTTAAATCTTTTATTTTCTTATTTTTACACATCTTTTTTTAACTTTTTTTTTACTTTATTACTTTCTCCCACTAGGGGACATGAGGGCAGGAGGCCCTGATCGCTATTCTAATACACTGCACTACATGCGTAGTGCAGTGTATTAGAACTGTCAGCTACTCACTGACAGCAAGCATAGTGGGTCCTGACGTTGTCAGGACCCACTAGGCTTCCGTCTATGGCATAGCCGGACGCCATTGTTTGGTGTCCGGTTGCCAGTCACCATCGCCGGCCGCTATCGCATAGCAGGCCGGCGATGGCAGCTTAACCCCTAAAAAGCTGCGATCTCTATAGAACGCGGCTTTTAAGGGGTTAATCAGCGGGGACACAGCGATCGGTCCCAGCTGTAGGAGCTGTGACAGCTGCTGAACAAAACAGCAGCGTCACAGCTCCTGTATGTGTCGGGAGGACGGCCGAAACGGCCGTTACTCCCGAGGCGTACTATTACGGCATGGAGCGCGAACGATACAGCTGCCATGACGTAATAGTACGTCAAGGAGCGGGAAGGGGTTAAGATATCAAAAAAATATTGCTAAACCATATCTGTAATATAAATATAAAGATATAATATATGATGAAATAAGAGTGAAAAACTTGTCAAAAACATAGTCAAAGTCCCAAAAAATGCAGTAGCAATCAGTGGTCAGAAAAGATTTTTCACAAATAGGAGCCTCCATTTCCTATAGCGATCCATTTGCCCACAGGTACTCGGTTGCCCCAGTGGTTGTCCAGTGTTAATAAACATGGCTGCTTTCTTCCAAAAACAACAGTACACTTGTCCATTGGTTGTGTCTAGTCTTGCAGCTTAGCTCCATAAAAGTGAATAGGGATGACTTGCAATACCACAAAAAAAAAACATAGACAGGTGTGGCACTGTTTTTGGAAGAAAGCAGTCTAAGGCCATTTTACATGAGCTTAATATGGGTACTTATATGCGCCCATACCTCTTGAAGTTGATTAAAACGGGAGTTAGCGCACGATAGTCTTTTATTCTGATGATCGGCAGGAGGTCTAGGTGTTGCATCTATAACGCTCAAAAAAGCACCCGTTTTACACTAAGATGAGAGCAACCTTATCCTGTATGACCCCTTTAAAGATTTGACCTTGTTAGGTAAGACTAAACGTGGACACCACAACACTACTCAGTTCTTTTCAAATCAACGGTTTACTGAAAATCACAATTTCAAACAGGCCAAATAACAACAATACAGTATTCAAATCAAGTCTCTCAGTAGCTGAGGCACTCGCCCTCGTGGGAGTCCCACCTGCCCTTGGGTGGCTGCGCCTGGCGCTCACTGACCCGGCCCGGCGGGTCTCAAGAAGAAAATGGGCCGTCTCCGCGGATCACTGTGGTGCTACCACTCACACTGCGGAATCCCCAAAGGTGGAAGCTATGCCCCTCGCCCTTTGGTTACGGCGTGAGTCCGGCGGATATATTACCGCGTGCGCCTCTGCGGGTCAGAGCGAGAGCTACTCACTACCACGTGGCATACCACCCTCACCTCTGATTTCTGCTCCTCTGTTGATGAAGATGATGTCTTTTCCCTTGTGTCTCCTGACACCGCTGAGCTGTAGTGAATGTCCAGCTAGTCCTCCTCCAGGAACATTGAGCCAAGGATCCTTCTCCTAAAAATGGCGGCAGCCTGGTCACTGTGCTCCCTCTCTGTCACACCGCAAGTCCCTTTGTTGTCCCCACTCAGCTCTGCATCCCATCTCCCCCAGTGGTCATTGTTAACTTTACAGTTTCTTCACATTGTTTCTAAGACATATGTCTAACCTTTGCTGCAAGCGGCCTGACGTCACACAAACGGGGGAAAACACGAGGCCCAGAAGGGGCTGAGAGCACAAATGGACACCTAAGGCTCGTGGAGATGGTGCGGACCGGAACCCTTATAACCTCCGCGGGAGGCGAGGGGGCTGCGACCCCTATCATATCATGAGGGTGCAGGAGGCTGGTACCCCCATTACAACCTTTTTTTTTTTTTGGGCCAAGCAACCAATTTTAGAATTTAGAACATTGCACAAAATTTGCCATCCATACCCCCAGAAATGAAATCATCCCCAATATCTCTTTTAACTTATAGAATATCTACAACCCCCTAATTTGACCCATTAAACATAACATCTACTCCCACATTTCCTATACTGCTGAATATCCCTACCCATGACTGTCTCCCCATGCTCATATGTCTCCCTTTATTAATATGTCCTATAAAAAAAGAACATATAAAAAAATGTACACAGGGAGATGTGCTGCCGACATCAATAATATTTCTCACATGCACTGCTCTGTCCTATAATTTTCCCCAACAACAATTGAAAATAAGACAGGTTTTAATTATCTATTTTGCTATCCATGGTAAGTAATAATAACTGATGATTGGGCAGCACGGTGGCTCGTTGGTTAGCATTATTGCCTTGCAGTGCTGGGGTCCTGGGTTCAAATCCAACCAAGGACAACATCTGCATGGAAGTTTGTATGTTCTCTGTGTGACTGCGTGGGTTTCCTCCCACAACCTGAAAACATACCAATAGGGAATTTAGATTGTGAGCCCCAATGGGGACAGTAAAAAAGAGAGGACCTCTGTACACCGCTGTGTGATATCTTGGCACTATATAAGTAACTGAAATAAATAAATAATTGCCATGAGATAACATAGTAGAGGTTTCAGGATGTGTAATGCATGAAAGTTGTATCAAGTCAAAACAACTATGTGGTGTATTCTGCCTCATGATACCACCAGGTGGGAGATGTTTCACTGACATTGATGGTTGAGGAGAAATCTGCACCGTTGCAAGATCTCATAAATCTCAAGATGGAAGATTGCTCTAACAAAGAGTGCAAAAATAAGTGTGTTTAGCAGTCAAAAACATTACTGCCCCATTCATTGGCTATAAAATCAGGTTGCAATAATTAGTTCACATCTGTGTTGCGTTTCCGTCAGAACACAAACTGACAAACAACGTTTCCATCAATATTTAATTTCAATGGTGATGGATCCGGTGCCCATCATTTGTCTCTGTTGTGCCCCGTCTTAGTCGACTATTGCTTCCGGCAAAATGACGGGTCTGGTGCACAACAGAGACAAACGGAACCATGGGCACCAGATCCGTCACCATTGAAATCATTTCAGTCTGTGTCAATTTGTATTTGTTCAGCATCCCGTTCTGACAGAAAGCTCAGACGGAACGTCAGAATGGGACCCCAACGCAGATGTGAACAGAGCCTTACAACACTTCTCACGGCATCAGAAGTAACACGAGACTGCTACACTAAAGGACCTTATACACGGACCAGTGATTGGTTGAACGATTGCTTGTACGATCACTCCTTCCCGATCATTGCCCTGTGTAAAAAAGGCAGCGATCAGCCGATGAACGAGCAAACACTTGTTTATCATTGATCGCGTCTTTTATGCAAATTAAAAAATGGTCGCTAGTCAGCAGCGCATGTGTAAATAGGAAGATTTGCTGCCGACATGATACAAATGCATGGGGACGAGCGATCGTAGTAATAATCGCTCATCCCTATACATTACGGATCATTGCTCCTTGTGAATGGAGCTTTATACAGACCAAGGAACTTACAGATAACCAGACTCCAGGGTCTCAGGTCCTAAAAATACCACAAGTGCATATCTTATCAGGATCTACACTATCAACAACAAATAATGGTTTTCCTCTTCTAGAATCCAGGCTGAAGATAAGGTGGCTGACGGCCATTTACTCTGTCTGGAGGGGCAGGCTCACTCTTAAGTTAAATATACACATAAATTATTATTTTAGACAAGTAGCCAAAAAATCCAGTGTGACTGACCGACGTTCCGCAGAGATCTGATGTCATGAACAATCATTTCTGCAGTATTTTACCACTATAATCGGACAAACAGTCTGAAACTAGTCACTTCTGGGATTCATATTTTAATGTTTATGGGCAACGTATTCCCATCTTGGACATTTATGGCACATCCACATATTTCATAAATGTCCAATAGATGCAGGTCCCACCTCTGGGATCCGCACCTATCTCTAGAAAGGGGCCTCCTGATCCCCATCCTGCCCTGTCCAGTTCCCGCTGCTTCCCGGCCACTGTCTGATGAGGTGGTCGGAAGTACAGAAATAGCCAAGCTTGCTGAGCTGCGCCGTTTCCATAACTCCTATAGAAGTGAATGGGAGTTACACAAACAGCATAGTTTGGCAAGATACGCTGTTTCCATAGCTCCTAAATTCCTGAACCAGTGTAGCTCGCCATGCTACCTTATCTACGTAACTTCCAGGAAAAATTCAGTTTGCTACCCTGGTGATGTATATAAAGGTTATTCATACTCTAGGCTCGGCAGAGTAGTTTGTTGGGGCCTCCCCTGGCACTCGTCACTTGGGAAACAGGCCCTGCTTGACCATCCTAACAGCTACACCCCTGTGTAAGGATCTCTTCATTAGTAACTCAGCGGGTAGCACTGTTGCTTGGCAGCAATGGGGTCCTGGCTTCAAATCTGACCACGGGCAACATCTGTATGGAGTTTGTATGTCTTCCCTATGTTTGCGTGGGTTTCCTCCAGGCTCTACGGTTTCCTTCCGCATCTAAGGTTCCTATTACACAGCCCAATATGGGCCACAAAAAACAAGCGCTGATCAATGAGACAGCTCGTTGATTGGGGATCGTTTGCTCCTTTCACAAGGAGCAATGATTGGTTATATATGGGGACAAGGGTCGTTACTATGATCGTTCATGCCCATCCAATTCCATAATATCGGCAGCGCATCTCCCTGTTTACACATGTGCTGCCGACAACGATAATATTTATTGCTGCATAAACTATACGATCAGCCGATGAATGAGTGTTTGCTTGTTTATCAGCTGATCGTTGACCTGTTTACACAGGGCATTGACCAGGCGCGAGCGTTCGTATGAACGCTCATTGGCCCGTGTAATAGGTCCTTAGGATAGGGAAATCAGATTGTGAGCCCTATTGAGGACAGGAACTGTGTAAGTAATTTTAATGTAAGCAACGAAAATAAATAATAAATAAATGACTATTTTATATTAGGACGGCTTTACACGCTTCGATAATGTGTAAGATTCAGAGATAGAAACATAGACGATTGGCAGCAGAAAAAGAGCACGTGGTCCATCTACTCTGCCCTCAAACAATTGTTCAACTATAGCTCCCGATCGTGAAGGATACATAAGACTTATCTGTATGTGGCAATTATTTGATATTCCAATAAAGTTGAAATCGTAGTCACACGGTAAAGATGTAAAGGAAAGTGTAAAATGATGTCCACTACTGGGCTGTTTTGTACGGCAACGCCTTTTTCTAATGTCAAGACCATTGCGCAACTTCGTTTGCACACAGCGTTTTTGCTGATCCTATGATTGAAATTTTCAGCACTCCTGGCGATTTGCGATTGTGATTTCGACTATGTACAGATGTCGTCTCTGAATCTTTACATGTTGGAATAATTTCAATCAACCATTAAAATTAGTAGAAATTGAGTCTTACGCATTATCAAAGCATATACAGCCACCCATAGACCAATGATATATATCCTCGTCCTTCTGCCATCTTGTATACAACTTATAACCTAACAACGAAGAGGATACCATGGATCTGACCTGTGATCCAGCATTTGCCCAGACACACGGGTAATTCTGGCTATTTTGTGCCATCAAAACCCAAAGTCATGCATGAGAAATATTGGATTTTGATATTCTTTTTTTTAATTGAAATTCTGTCTTTGTGTTGAATTTGTATGTTTGATGCTCTTTGAGTTGCAGACATGACAGGGATATCAATAGTAAGGAAAGGAGGATGCAGAATATCTCAGGAGCAGCAGCCGGGAGGCAAAAAGACTCCAGTAATAAACTGCTGATAAAACAAAAGTAGGGATGTTGTCATCTGGAGAGCTTTTGGTGTCACAGAAGGAAACTGGGTCTTTCCATATGTTGGGCAGTGTCCTGAGGAGTGGCTGTTATCACAGCACATGGTGGACATCTGGAGGTAAAGGAAAGACCAAGGAGCTGCTGTAAGTGGCCGACGATCCCAGCAGGAAGAAGGAGCGGAGCAGATCCGAGCCGGAGAATCAGGTTCACAGTCCTGGCATGTCAGCGCTGATTGATAACCTACTTGGGCACAATAGATGGTGGTCCATGGAGTGATTTATCAAACAGTGAGATATCTCCTTTGTCTGTGCTCCTGCTTGGTCATAAGGGTGACTGATGGGGACTCGGATGGATCCTATCATTCAATTCGCTGCTGTACGGACTAATTGTCCTTTTATAATAATCTTATGTGCAATGCAAAATAAAAGCATTTCTGTTATGAATCTAACTGCAGTACAGAAATCCTACTATAGTGAAATTCTAGTAAGGGGTGAAGGATATGTCAATTGGCTATTAATTTACCGTTACTAATTAAGTCATTCACTGGTCCCGCACTAACGGAAAATCACCGTGGAATGAGTAATTCATGACTGTGACCTGCGGAGGTTCAGATACGACAAGTGACATTATATTAGAAACAAGCTAAAACGTAATTAAAAATGTTATAACTTTTATTATTTAAACATTTCAAATGCCCTAAAAGACCGTAAGTAACTGATATAGGGAACAGCCCACAATCTGGATTTAGCTCGATCAACAGAATGAAGGTTCCTGTTGAATAACAGCAAGCAGAGATATTGAAAATTATAAGGAATTGATCAAGTATATTGGAAAAATTTTCACTTTTCATTATACAATAAATAACCTTTATTGAAAGCGGAATACCTCTTTAATTTCAACAGGCGCTGTGTAATGTTTTGTTTTTTTACCTTTCCCCAGGAGATAGCTAACACAGGACCCTCAGCTGGTCTTGAGGGAGGGTTATTCAACTCAGACACAAGTGATCTGAATATATGTGTACACGTCTGTAAGTAATCTGTAGGAATGTTGAGTTCTGATGTTATTGCTTATAGTTAATATATCGTGATGTGATGGTTACTGTGCACTGTGAGGGGTAAAAGGGTCCAATATAGAAATGAGCAAATTTTCCTAAATTCGTTTCTGGGTCAATTCTACCGAATCGGCTGTCAAATTCGACTCGTTCAGAATAAATTCGCCACAAATCGCAAGTGCCCCTATTGCCCTGTCGGACTCTCTGATGTTTTCTAGGAGTGCATCCAAGTTGGATACAGTCCTAGAAGACATCAGAGAGTCAGACATGGCTATCAGTGCTATTTAACCCAACAAATAAAAAACAAAACATACTCTCGTTCCCTGGTTTCCCGTAGCGACGCGTCCCTGCCAGCCCACTGAGATTACGTAATTTTTTCCCAAGTAACCGCTGCTGCACCACGTCCTTTGCAGCCTACTGAGATTATGTCATTTTGTCCCATGTGATTCCTGCAGTCTGTCCTGCAGCGGGCACAAGGACTAAACGACGTCATCTCAGGAGGTCATCTAAGTGCTCCATAGTGTAAAAACCTATTGGACAACCGAAAATAACTTTGATTGGTGGGGGGTCTCATTGCTCAGACCCCATCGATCTAAACTTCTGACATGTCACCATGACATGTCAGAAGTGTTTGGAAAGTTTAGTTACCCTTTAAAGGGGAACAGACCTTGCCTCCTGATTCAGATTACGGCACCTGACATTGCCCACATGTTACAGACCTGAATTTGTTTAAAGAGGCTCTGTCACCAGATTTTGCAACCCCTATCTGCTATTGCAGCAGATCGGCGCTGCAATGTAGATTACAGTAACGTTTTTATTTTTAAAAAACTAGCATTTTTGGCCAAGTTATGACCATTTTTGTATTTATGCAAATGAGGCTTGCAAAAGTCCAAGTGGGCGTGTTTAAAAGTAAAAGTCCAAGTGGGCGTGTATTATGTGCGTACATCGGGGCGTTTTTACTACTTTTACTAGCTGGGCGTTCTGACGAGAAGTATCATCCACTTCTCTTCAGAACGCCCAGCTTCTGGCAGATCACGCTGTGACATCACTTCCCCAGGTCCTGCATCGTGTCAGACGAGCGAGGACACATCGGCACCAGAGGCTTCAGTTGATTCTGCAGCAGCATCGGCGTTTGCAGGTAAGTCGATGTAGCTACTTACCTGCAAACGCTGATGCTGCTGCAGAATCAACTGTAGCCTCTGTTGCCGATGTGTCCTCGCTCGTCTGACACGATGCAGGACCTGTGAGTGATGACACAGCGTGATCTCTGGAGAACACGCTGTGTCCATGCACTGCCAGAAGCTGGGCGTTCTGAATAGAAGTGGATCATACTTCTCGTCAGAACGCCCAGCTAGTAAAAGTAGTAAAAACGCCCCGATGTACACACATAATACACGCCCAGATGTACTTTTACTTTTAAACACGCCCACTTGGACTTTTGCAAGCCTCATTTGCATAAATACAAAAATGGTCATAACTTGGCCAAAAATGCTCGTTTTTAAAAAATAAAAACGTTACTCTTATCTACATTGCAGTGCCGATCTGCTGCAATAGCAGATAGGGGTTGCAAAATCTGGTGACAGAGCCTCTTTAACCACAAATCAGTTTACGACCCACCATCTGCAGTCCGACTCTGAATTGGGGACAATCCTGGGGATTGCTGCGACCTTGGAGTCTTACCAGCGAAGTCCATACCTCCTTATTGGTAAAGAACGGGCGATTTCTTAGACTCCGCACCCGTTAGCCTGTGCCAACTCAGTAACGCTCCCAGTGACACACTGTTCCTGCCGGCTGCGAAATTACCCCTGCGCTGTGCACAACTCCTAATCCAACAAGTCTTCATGGTGCCGCTGGAGTTTGTTCACACTATGCTGCGGCGTCCAGACACCCTTTTAGACTCATAGTTTAATACGGAGTGTTACAGTTATGTTCTAAAGACCACAGTCTTCCCGACTGTGAAACCCAATGAATATGCCGACCACAGGTAAAGTTTTTGTACTTACACAAGTTGTGTAACAGTTACCTATTGGTTTATGCGTCTGCCTGGGCATTGTTGTTTTAACTTAATAGTAACATCTCAATCTGTATACAGGTGTGTGGCATTTGGGTGTTCATAGTCGATATCTCTGTTATCATATTGTATTAGTATTGTTTTTTACTTGTTTTTTTAAAAGCAATGTATTTTTATTATGATTTTATCTATGATACAATTGCTTCCAATATATATAGTATATAAAAGTTTAAAACATGAAAGGCACTTTTTTTTAAAAATTCAAATAGGTTGGGATATACATTAACCATGCCTAGGTAATTTTGTATTATCAAAATTTATGTTGGTGTCATACAGCAATTTAAGTAGTCTGGTAGTGGAAAATCCCTTTAAATGATCTTTTAAATTATGACCATTTTTAAAAAAAAAATCTATTTAAATCTATACCATGAAGCAAAACTCAAGAAGAAAGCACTAAATATGTATCATATATCTCTTCTGAAGGAGTTTAAACCACTAGGCATGCAGCCATAGTACTAGCACCCAGTCAAGTACACTAATCATGCCCCCAATTCCATTGTTGAGCACTTCAACAAGTCCTTACAATGTTCTTCAAGTAGAATAGTTCAAGAGGAGGAGGAGTAGAAATAAAGATGGAAATGACTAAAGGTATTTGTCCCAACCTTGAGAATATTCACAGACAGTAGTCTGGGTAGTCAGAAAAAACTCTCATAAAGAGCAAGAAAGAGAATAAGAGTTGGAGGAAAATCATTTTTATATGGCTTTGAGTGCTGTCAATGTGGCTCTCTAATTGGGTCCATTTGTTAAAGTGAGAAACTCAATGCTAAGAAAACCAGTGAACAATCGGCACTATTCCATTGGCATTTTCTACTCTTGGAATATCCCAAGCTCCTTTTGTTATAGAAAGAACGGAAAACTTTTTTTTTTTATGAATGCTCTCTCACCCAGCCCCCTTTTTGGACAAGAAATGTTCAAGAGTTTCTTAGAGAGCTTTTCTTTAGACCACCGTGAGAGAATATCCTGATGACTGTGAGAGTCCAGACAAATGGCATACTATCCCACACTAACTCTTTTATAAGTATACTAAGCAGTGGAAACATTGGAAAATGGCAATTACGCTAATTGAAGTAAATTCCATGTTATTCGTCACTATTAATATAATAATTATTATATTGGGGTTGCAAAGGAAACCAAAATCGATAAAGTCGAAATTCATTGCTTTCAACTCGGCGATAAATTAACTTGTTCGGGGTCAATGAAGCTATTGAGCTGATTTAATAGTTCAAATGTTTCCTATTCAATGCCCTGAATGAAAACCGAATCATTTACCTCTCTACTCGTAAGAGAGATAGCAATGTTATTATGGCCATATTACTATGAATGATATGCACAGACCTACCTAAAGAAGGACTATCCCAAGACCTACTGCATGAGAATTTTAGGAGGCAATCAAAATGGAACATATATGTGTATTGATAACGTATATACATAAATACATTATCCAAACTTTTCCTGGTCATGAAGTGGTTGTCTCATGTCGACAACCACTTTTAATATACCTCATAGACATCTTAGAGGGCGTCCCTCGTTCTGGACCCTCATCTATTAGCCTGAGTGGAGAGTTTGTTACATGATCAGCCATTAACTTGAATAGCCGCTGTAACGTCTATGGCCGCGGACCGTCGTCCTGACTTACCCTCTAACGGCCGCGGCCATGGACGAGCGATTTCCAGGTGGCATCTCCCTCCTGGGAGACTCCGGCACTCACTTCCTGGTCTGGACTCTCTCCCGCCAGGTGCGCGCTCCCGTGCGTGTATGGCCTTATAGGGACAGTACGCTCACAGTTGAAGAATACTGCAATCAGCCCAGAATGCTTCTGGACTATAAAAGGGGCCCTGCCCTCTCGATCCTTGCCTGAGCGTTGTTGTGTTACCTTTAGTTTGTCATTGCAAATGGTCTCCTAGTGTTATTTCCAGTTCCCAGTGTTACCCGTTTCTACTGCCTGTATCCCGTGCTACCGTGCCTCTGTTCATTCAAGAGTTGGGGTCGTGTTGCGTCCTCCGCTGCATCTATTGTGTCGCACCTTGCCGGATGTCCGTCTACTGTTGGAGCCGCATATTAGCCTGAATCCACCACTACTGTCTACTTTGCATCAGGTACCCTCTCTGAACTACAGACATTGAATTGTACCTGTTTGGCCAGATGATATCCCGCTACGCGGTACGGCCCAGGCGGTCCACACCCCGCATCGTGACAGCCGCCATGTCTTACTGCAGCTTTGTATAGCGCTCCATTGCTTTCTTTGACAATAAAAACTGACCGCCAGCCATTAATTGATCTCTGGGCCAGTTTCCATCTGGAAAAGGGATCACCCCAAAAGACGACCTCTTTAATGATTAACACGTATGTTAAAGTTACACTCAAACATTTTCTACATCTGGTGACACATTTGTGTCCTAAATGGATCTTCTAAAATAGGACTTATAATAATGACTGCTTGACAAATAAGAATCCAAGAAGGAATTATTTTATTTTCGGCCTAATTCCAAAGATGACCCATCATGGGTTTCGTTTTGACTTCTTCTGGAGGAGCACAACGGATTTAGGCTATATTCACACGCAGATGCTTCATGCGGAAAAATCTGACGTGGAATTCGCAGATAATCCACGGCAGAAATCTGAGGGTGACCCTTGTATTTCTGCCACAGTTTTGTACTAAAAACTGCTGTGTTTCTGCACATAGATTAGTCCCATTCAATGCGTTTTATCTGCCTCTGGCTACCGAATGCTGTTTTCCGTGGCGGAATTTGCTGCAGAATCCGTGTCAAGAAGTGACATGTCACTTTTTATTTTACAGGGACTCGGTTTTCAGATCCACTCGTTGAATATTCTGCCTTCTATGAACAACGGTGTAGTTTCCCATTGAAATCAATTGGAGGCTTTTACAAGTGGAATTAATGCTGATTCCGTATCAGTGTGAATTTTACGCCGTGTGAACAAGGCCTTACATGTTGACTGATATACCTGGTTGTGGCTCACGGTGCGATTAAGTCAAATCTGATGATTATCTGAAAAAGAGACACCTTTTCTTCTTTAAAACTGGTGTATTTGGGCTTTATTCTAATTTTGAATTATTAATTTGACTCCCTCCATTAATCCATTTAAAATGCCAAACATTGTGAAGTTGCAATGTAAACCAGACTACCATGCTCTTATTTTTATATATTGTGGGTTGGATGTTTCAAAGAACTGGTTTATGAGGAGAGAACAGTGCTTACCGACTTGGTGGACCTGTACAAGACTAACTTCAAAATTCCCGTTAATATAGAAGATGACTTGTTGTAGCACCCAACATGCCAACACCCATGTACATTCGGTGCACCAGGTGCTCGAAACACCCCAAATGCCACTTTTATTACACATGTACTGGCATCGGGCATAATTTATGTGATTCAAAAGACCATCAAAATAACTACTTGCTGACATATGGTCATGCTTGTTTGTCTCTACTTTACAATGTGAATAAGTTTTGTTTATAGCAGAATTTTTTTTGTAATATCCACCCACTTTTTTGTATTTCAGGAGCTTCTCCCCTGACGGTAATCTCTTTAAAATTCATGGAAATTGTTCAGTGTGACAGCTAGACTGTGTATGTTGCAAGGAGAATGAATATAAGCAGGTGGTCATTATATCTCCTATAATTCCCCTTATAAATACATGAGAACCCTTCAGCACAGCATTGTGGAGGGGCTACCCCTGCTGCCCCCCTTTCCTCCTTCTCCGCCCCCTTAATGAGCAGCAGAACGACGCCTTGCAGCGGATGTGTTAACGATTTCTGCTTCAATGGAGAGAAAAATCCTTACAAAAGGAGGTGTACAAATATTGTGGGAAATCTATTGGACCCTTCACATTTCATGAAGACCCCGGCCATTCACAGAGACTGAATTCCATGGCACAATTTTCATTCACCGGCTTCAATAGGAAACTTTTAATGGAGAGGCACTTTTTTTTCGAGAGCGCGGCAGGTCATTCAGTGTGAGAACTTTTTCTTCACAGGCAGAGAAGAACAGAGAGTGCCGTGTCCTTCCAAGCTAAGAAAGAAAAGATACTGTTTCTAATGCTTTGACGCTTCAATGCGAGAGGAGCTTAAATCCATCAGAGGGGGAAAGCCATGCTTTTCTCTCCACAAAGAGGCGATGAAAATAATTCAAAGTAGCAAATGGAAATGACCATCTCTGATCGACATAAGTCAATTTAAACTTTAGTTATGAGATTCGCTCAGATTGAAGGAAGAATATCACAGTGATCTAAAAAGTAGGGTTACCATAAAAACAATAGCTCTAAATCCTATGGAAGACCGATACTCATACGCACCTACAAAGGATCGAGTCAACCATGGAGGGCCAAAGCATTAAAATATTGGATTCAGATATCCTGAGTTCTTACATCACATACTTGTTAAGCCTCATGCGCACAGGCGTATTACAGCTCCATACAACCCTTGAGCGGTACCGTGCCATAACACAGCATCTATAGATTTTTATGGAGCTTTACTGTATCTCTGTAAGCAGGGGACCACTTAATTTTTTTGGGTCTTGCTTCCTCAAATGGAGTGATCTAGTCACGGATACATGTTACATGTAAATTGTTTTCCCAACATTAAGTCATGTGAAATCAACTAAACAATAATATGTAAATAATACCAAAGAAAACGAAAGTTTCTGTTCCCATGAAATAAAGTTCTGGAGCTTATCCAAATGTTATTGGACATTAAAGAGTAGGACTGAAGTTGGAGTGAGTGGACCAGTGATATGAGTGAATGGAACTCCAGCAGCGGCAAGTTTTGGGATTCTTGCAGATATTCTTTGTAGTGGTTGGCGAGTTAGCGCTCATTCAGACGAGGGTGATTCCCATCCATGTGCGGTGCGTTGAAACAATGCACAGCACACGGACCCATTGATTTCAATGGGCCATTCACACAAATGGGTGAGTTTTCCCGCAGCGAGTGTCCGTTGCATGAAACTCACTGCATGTCTTATATTGGTGCGTTTTCACGCACCTAGTCGCCCATTGAAGTCAGTGGGTGCGTGAAAACCACAGACAGTACACGGACGCACATCTGTGTTTCATGGATCAATTACATTGAAAAAAAAAGAAGTGCTTGCGTGTGAATGTAGCCTTAGTGAAGCGTCTTTCATTTCTTTTACTTTACCTTCATACTGTATGATGTAATTAGAAGGGCACAGAAAACTTGAGCCTTATTTCCCTAGTAGTTCTGGAATAACTGCAGTATTTATTCATTTATGGATTGTATCGTTAAGAACGTGAGTATACATTTTTTTATAGGTTAGGATTTCTCATTACTGGGCATTCTATGACATACTCACAGGTATTTTACGTTTTTTATCGTGATAGTCAACCTTGGCTAGTCCCAAGTTGTTCTATAGATTTTTAGGGTTTAGATTAGAATTTCTCTACCATTAGTTTGGGCTTATCTGGTGCCATCAATGCTCACCCCTGTGTCTAGTCTAGCTGATATTACATTGTACCATATAGTTATTGGATATGTCATTGTAAATATAACTATATATGCAGGAGTATAACTAAAAATCATGGGGCTTCATAGCAACACTTTGTATGCCGCCATTTTCAGAAAAATCATTTTGCCCTTATATTCGTGCCTTCTAGAGATACCCAAATAGCAGTGCCTAGACAGTAGAGCCGCTACGGTGGTACCAAATAATGAAGAACAATAGGTCATATAGCTGAATGCAATCAATTCTGAACAAGATACATTATAATAATGTTCTTCACTACCATGACATAATTTAATTGATGGAAAATATCTGAAATCATGAATGTTCTGTATAATTTATGCCTGGGGTAGAACATAAATACCACAAGGTGAGACTGGGATTAGGGAAACACCGGAGATTTAATTAAATCTAATTAATGTAAAGTACTCTTGAGTTGAGCAGACCAAATTAACAAGGAGATAATTCATTATTGAGGAAAGTACTGTAGTCTGGAGAACACAAACCACTAGTTGATGTACCAAGTCAATGTCTTGTGATTTATCAATTCTTCATCTGGAAACAAGGGGTTAAAAAGAACTTCAGGAACACAGATGGATAATCCTATGCAGCTCTTAAATAGGAAATATCTTTCTGGGTCCTGTCAGCCATCTCCCTGCTTTATTATAATGTTAATCCTGAACACCATGGCACAGCCACAGGCGAACTCCAATAATCCCCGACAGGGATGTTGGCTGCTGTCTACATTTACAAAAAAGTGCTGGCGCGTTCACCTCACTGCCGGTAGAAGACTCGGGTTATGCCCTAAATATTCTATATTTACTTTAGTTGATATTGGTTCTATTTATCCTTGTCTTCTAGAAAATTATATTTAAGTTCTTGCCAATTTGGCTGATCCAACCATAGGAATAAGTGCAAGTGGTGATTCGAGCCCACAGACCTATCTTCTGACATGACATTTTTGTAGGTAAATTATTGTGGAAATTCCGTCTAACGAAATATTATCCTGTTAATGTCAGACACACAATTCTATTCAGTCACGCTAGTAACAAGGATGGGACATTGACAAACCTTGAGTCTCTTCTGCTGAGACAGGAGCTCGACGTGATAGATACAAGGAGATGGTGTGTTCACTTTACAAATACCCCACTGCCAAGTTGTACAAAGCCGTTATTTGGCAGCCATAGTCTTCTGTGAGGCCCTGCTATACCTCCATATGCCTACAATTTTATACGGGGACACTGGTTTTTTTTCGGTCAAATTCTGGGTAAATCCTACAGATAAAAAAATATCATGGTATGCCGCATTAAATGAATTGCTTCAAGGGGAGAATAATTCTGTAGTAGGGCACATGACATACGATATGGTGGCACATGGAGTCCACAGGGTCTTTGTTTGCCTTCATACAGGCACTGTGCACTTGGCTCTGTCAAATGGATTAGGCCTTAGACTTTAATTAAAAAATGAGTTATTTACCCCCAAGGTTCCTCAGATACTAATTCACATATTTTAAGGCCCTTTTGCACAGGCGAATGAGCGCTCATACAAACACTCACTCCTGATCATTACCTGGTGTAAACAGGACAGTGATCAGCCGACAAACAAGCAAACGCTCCGGCTGATCGCATCTTTTATCTGGCCAAAAAAACGGTCACTAGTTGACAGCACATCCTCATGTGTAAACAGGGGATGTGCTGCCGACATGATACAAATGAATGGGGACGAACTATCTTATTAACGATTATTGATCCGTGTAAATAGAGCTAACGAATGCCGATCGACATGCTTCATCGTCAATCGGCGCTCATTTACCAGCCAGGAAAACTGGTTGTGTAAAAATATAAAAGCGCCCTTAGGCTGGGTTCTCACGTTGCGATTTAAATGCCTTTTTGTTGCGTTGCAAGTACATCACATCTCTGTATGCGCAACTTTCTCTAAAACTTCAAGAAAATTAAGTAAAGGAATCCAATCCTAAAGTCTGGTCTCTACTTTATTTATAGGTTTGACATTTGGCTCGTAGGTGACTACTAATGGGCTTAGTTGGTTCTTCTTGGCAGTAGATACAATAGGATGAAGCATGTATGTATATTAAAGGGAAAGATGTTCACTTCATCCTGGGGTCAGGGCTGCCATTAGTCCTGCAATAATTTGACAGAAGGGTTGCCTTACTCACTCTATAGATATACTTTTCTCTTGCTTTCTAGTTAACCATCTATGGGGATCACAAAAGGTACGGTCCTGACCCTGCTGTCGAAACTTCTTTCGCAAGGATGGAGTGAATGTTAGGAGTGTGCAGACCCTGTCCTGGACAATAAAGGGGATGAGTGACCCTTGGTCTTTGCTTGCAGTTTTCTTTTGTCAGATACAGCCAGATCACCTTATTGATGTGTTGGGATGTCAATGATTAGAAGCAGGAGCAGGATTCTTGATGGTTTTACCCCTTTGTCCACTATGTTGGTTCTGCTTGCTGCAGCTCTGGCAATGTTTTTCATTGCCCCTTGGGATATTGAAGAATGGGACACATCTGTGAGCAGTATGAAGAGACTTCAAACAGTGCAACAATAAAAGTAAACTTGACAGAACTGACTCGCTGTGCTTGGGCTTGTCGGAATCAGTGAAATCAGCAGAAATGGAGGTTGAAAATTAACAACATTTACAGATGACCGGGCAATTATTTCAGATTCTGTATTAATATAAGTAACTGTAGTGTTGGCAGGAACTTCTACAAGCTATAGTAGGAAATACAAGTAATACGTTACAAAGAAAGGAGTCTCAACCGTTCCAATTTTTATTAGTTTCATCACAGATTCAAAAAGGGACTGGACTGTTACAAATGTTGATATGCATGCAAATAATTTAATGTATGCTGGAAATAATGAAACATACTTGGTAAAATTCAATATATATTCATTGTCCTCTCTCTTGTGAGAAGAGTCCCAGCAGAAGAGAAGCGGCATGAAGAGCTGACGAGAAGCGGCATGATGATGTCACCAACATATTCCCCTGTAGATATGATGATCTTAGGATGGAGAGCTTGGTTGTCTTTGTACACACCGCTCCGCCTGTCCAGCCATACGATATTTTCATAGTGATAAGGAGTAGAATTGTCTCTGTGATTCCCTGCAGACCCTGTCATTTTTTTTTTACCAAAGCTTTGACATGGAACTGGGTTTATGGATCCACTTTTGTGCCATCTCTCAGCTGAAGCCACACTTATAGGCGCAGCGTGTGCTCCGTTATCCATATTGTGAGGGTGAAATGGAGACTATCGCAGTTTGAAGGCTACATCATAAGACAGGCTTTTAAAATGATTGGTAATGGCTAATGGAAATGTATCCCGATTTCCCAGTTACATGATAAGTTTGAATAAAGATATAATTCCATCTGGTTCAACCTATTCTCCTGCAGTGTTGATCCAATTGTCAGAACAAGAATCAGACCTGCTTGAAGTTATCCAGTCATATGTACAGATAATAAAGATTGCATAATAAAAAGTTAAGCCTTTTTTCTAATATACTTTGTATTTTAAATCCCATTTTTCAAGATCTCTGCTTGGTAGAAATATTCCTGTTTAGTTCTAGAAGATGTATCCATTCACTGATGGCAACGAGAGATTTTGAAAATAGTGGTGGGGAATAGAAACTAAAATGAGAAAGTTGTGTAACTGTAAAGACTGGACTTCCCTTTCATTTTCCTCAGTTGCTAATAATTAAAGGGGTTATCTGGGACTATTAAAAATAGTCCGCAGGGGACGGCATAACATGAAAAACTGGCAGATACTGAAACCCTGAGCCTCCAGCTCTGAGCTCTCAAGTGCGTTTCATGGCAGCATCACCGCTAAGGCTGGGTTCACACGTGGCGGAATTTCACTTGAATTCCGCTGCGGACACTCCGCAGCGTTAATCCGCAGCGGAGCCGTTTCTCCATTGACTTCCACTTCTATTTAGAAGTGTTCGTTTAGACGATGCGTAAAATTACGCTGCGGAGCATAGGCTGCGGTGCGGAATTTGGTGTCCACAGCATGCAAGGGATGTTGCGGACTCATGGCGGAATTTCTCTATTGACTTCAATGGAGATTCTAAGTTCCGCAATGAAGTCCGCAGCTGTCATGCACATGTTATGTGTGCTGCGGATGCGTCTTGCTTTTTTGACATGACATTTCTTAATTCTGGCTGGACCTATGTATTTCTAGGTCTACAGCCAGACTGAGGAAGTCAATGGGGCTCCCGTAATTACAGGAGCGTTGCTAGGAGACGTCAGTAAATAGTCACTGTCCAGGGTGCTGAAAGAGTTAAGCGATCGGCAGTAACTTTCTGCACCCGGGACAGTGACTACCGATCCCAATATACAGCAACCTGTAAAAAAAATAGAAGTTCATACTTACCGAGAACTCCCTGCTTCTGTCTCCAGTCCGGCTTCCCAGGATGACGTTTCAGTCTAAGTGACGGCTGCAGCCGTCGTTTACTTTCACTAGGGAAAGTGCTGTTCCTTCTCTCTATCCTGCACTGATAGAGAGAAGGGAAGCACTTTTTCCGCAGTCCGCAGCAGCTAGTCCGCATCAATTTACTGCACATTTTGGGCAGATCCGCAGCGTAATCCGCAATGCGGATTATGTGCGGCATTGATGCGGACACTTGCGGAGGAAATCCGCCACGTGTGGCCATGCCCTAAGGCCAGCGAGTGGCTTCAGCAGCATGTGACCGATGAACAAAACATGACCGCTGTAGGAGTGAACTCATTCTCGTGATCGGTGAAGTCCCAGAGGTCGGACCACCGCAATCATAAAGTGATCGCATATCCTAAACATACCCCATCACTTCATACAATGAAAATACCCATTTAACTTAAAAGGGATTGTCAAGACGGGATACAACTGCAACAAACCCTCAGCTGTAAGAAGTATTAGGTATGCACAGGTTTTCAACTCCTGGATGTAAACAAAAATATTTCCATTCAATGACAGCAAGCACCGTTTTGAAAAATTCGGTGAAATGAAAAACCAAAATTAGAGCTTATAAGATTTATTATTATAAAACTATAAAACCATTTTAACATATTTTGCTGAATATTTCAGGTACTTAAAAACCTTCCAAAACAAGAGAGCGCCCCTTTTCTCACCGCATAAATATCATAAATAAACTGAAACCCTCGGGCGCCAGGATGACATTGCGGTGTCATGCCTGCCTTTCCTAATCTACTTATTGAATGGTGAAAATGCAGATGCAACTGCAGCAAAAAAGATATATAGGCATTTCTTCCCAAGACGTTTCTCACTTCTTTATCTGATTTATCGCACGGCCCTTTCCATGTAAATGAGCAAATGTCTTTAGTCAGAGCCACGATATAAAATCTATCACCCTAATTTATTGTATTTGTGGTGAACTCTCACTTTTTTATGATCATTTTCTGTTGGGACGAGGCAACACCTTGCATCAGGCATAGCCATAAGTCAGTCCACCAGCTGGGCACAATGCCCTTTTTCACTATTGTCGAGGATAATAAACTTACAATGGGCTCAATGAACCACAGCTTTCAGCTCTGTAAAATAAATAACAAGGGGCGGAGGGTGAGAGCAGCCACTTCAGTTTAGGGACCCCCCTCATTTGTTTTCTTTTTTTCTTCCCAGCTGCTGTTTCCACGGTGATGGAGTTGGCCGCTGTGCCCTCATCCTCGTCCGCCATGCTTTACACATTACAGCACTGAGTGCGGCTGTTCACCTTCTGTCCCCAGATGTCTTCCTTGTTCAACGCAAGGATTCTCAGGGACAGGGAGGCTTGAAACCATATGGAGAGTTAAGAGAAAAATGTTCCCTAAGTGGTGGCCTGCAGGGTTTATAGACGCTGGATGCCGCGGGAAATCAATAGGGAGCAGAACTTTCTACATTGAATATCTTAATTCTACCTGGGAATTTTAAGTTAATGCTGAAATAATTGAGAGAATTTGTATTATTATTTGTCTCAGGTATTGATTTTCCTGCATCAGATTTAAAGGGGAAAATATTTGTGATAATATTAATAATTATGTAAATTGCCGCACCGTATATTAGGCCCTGTTCACACTGAGTGTTTTTTGCAGGCAGAAATAATGTGCCTCAGAATTCCTTGCGCTTTTTTCCACGTTTTTCGCTGCGATTTTTGCTAATGCAATGATCACAGTGAAAAAACGCTCAGAAACTGGTAATGGCGCTGCTATTTTTTTTCTGCCTCCCATGGATCCATGGGAGGTCAGGGCGGGAACCGGGGCAAGAAAGGACATGCCTTCTTTTTTCCAGCAAGCGGCCAAAAGTTGCCCGAGAAAAAAAATGCCTCTGTCTCTCATTGAAGTCAATGGGGAGGGGGGGGGGGATTTTGGCAATTTTTTGGCGCTGATTCCGACGCGGTGTCAAAATCAGAGCAAATAAAACTCTGTGTGAACTGACCCTTACTCAGTACTACACAATCATTCAAAACAAACATACAAATATTGTGTAACAAACGTCAACCAGGGATGGACACTAAGGGAGGGTCTAATGGCAGTAACAATGGGGCCACTTATGTGGGCCCCAACAGAAATAGACATCTGCTACCATAATCCCTTCCATCCACAGTGCTCACACAGAAAAAGGCTTCATTCAGACGTGGCAGATTTCCTTCAGATTCTCAGTGCAGATTTTGCACCAAAAAGTTTTGCTCTTTAAAGAGGCTCTGTCACCAGATTTTGCAACCCCTATCTGCTATTGCAGCAGATCGGCGCTGCAATGTAGATTACAGTAAAGTTTTTATTTTTAAAAAACGAGCATTTTTGGCCAAGTTATGACCATTTTCGTATTTATGCAAATGAGGCTTGCAAAAGTACAACTGGGCGTGTTGAAAAGTAAAAGTACAACTGGGCGTGTATTATGTGCGTACATCGGGGCGTGTTTACTACTTTTACTAGCTGGGCGTTCTGATGAGAAGTATCATCCACTTCTCTTCAGAACGCCCAGCTTCTGGCAGTGCAGATCTGTGACGTCACTTCCCCAGGTCCTGCATCGTGTCGGCACCAGAGGCTACAGTTGATTCTGCAGCAGCATCAGCATTTGCAGGTAAGTAGCTACATCGACTTACCTGCAAACGCCGATGCTGCTGCAGAATCATCTGTAGCCTCTGGTGTCGATGTGTCCTCGCTCGTCTGACACGATGCAGGACCTGTGAGTGATCTCTGGAGAACACGGCTGTGTCTGCACTGCCAGAAGCTGGGCGTTCTGAAGAGAAGTGGATGACACTTCTATACACAACGCCCAGCTAGTAAAAGTAGTAAACACGCCCCGATGTAACACACATAATACACGCCCAGTTGTACTTTTACTTTTCAACACGTCCAGTTGTACTTTTGCAAGCCTCATTTGCATAAATACGAAAATGGTCATAACTTGGCCAAAAATGCTCGTTTTTTAAAAATAAAAACGTTACTGTAATCTACATTGCAGCGCCGATCTGCTGCAATAGCAGATAGGGGCTGCAAAATCTGGTGACAGAGCCTCTTTAAGGCATGCTGTGATTTATTAATGCAATGCAAACAGTAAAATCCATGGCAGATCTGCAGCAAAATTGCAAGTAACATGCAGAATTAGCTGCAGATTCGGTGTGGTTTTGATGCGGATTCATGTCAAAATCTGCAGAGAAAAAAAGCAACACCTAGTGACAAACTTCCCTGCACTAAAAGTAACAATTTCCGAACCAAACAATTTTTTGGGGGAGACATAACAGAGCACTCAGGCCCCCTAATCCACATCCAGGGCCATTGAGCAGGGATGTGGCCTGTCTTTTGGGCAGGTCTAATCTAAAGATGTACGGTACATGTTTGAGGATTTTTTTCGATTTTCTTCGTTATATTCTACTATAAAATATTTCCATAGTCACCTGACTGTGAAAGACACATCCAAACGTGGTGAAACATCAGTCAGTGGTTCCATAACATTCAATTCCATGCACAGGTGCTGCCAAGAGAGGAGCGGGTCGGCGTGGCAGCAGACCTGTGCGACGTTTCAAGGGACCTCCCCCGATCACAACTATATTCTGGATTTTAATTTTACCTTTGGTCTTTTTGGGCTTTTGTTATATCTTGTGCAGGTGTGCCACTGAATGAAACAAACAAGAGGGGACCCTGCCCATTAGAGCTTATAGTCTACAGGAGATGATGGGAGTGATACAATAAGCGCACAATGCTGAGTTTCTCCAGTGGATCAACAGTTTGTAAATGGTGAATAAGCCAGCCACCCTGGCAATATCTGTCCCATCATATAGGACTCTAGGATTAACCATTGAGCCACCGTGTTATAACTAACTTTTGACAGGACACTCTGAAGCTTGGCATGTCATTTTTAGGTCCAACATTCTGTACTAATTTCTTAATACATTTTATAGCGGTCGAGGCTCTATTTTTCTGATACAAATCTGTAAATTCTCAGCATAGACATTGAATTAAACAATACAATTCTGACTGCCAAGTGGAGGTTAGGAGCCAACTACACATTGTTTTATTGAGTTCAATCTATAAAAAGTATGCAGTAAATTCACAAGCCCCCCCTAGTGGTAGCTGGTTGCAGCCATAATTTGTTAATTTAGCTATACATCTATGCAGAGCATTTCATGGTCTGTATTAGAAGAGTTAAGACATATAAATATAATAAAATCATAAAGATATATTAATAAAATAATAAAAAATATATAATGAATTCAATCAACACAGAATCCCCCCTCCCCTAACTGTTTACTCACTCTTAATTTACTGCTAAATCAGTTTTCTCAAGACTCACTGTAGGATCAGGTTACGTTAACGTTTATGGAGAGCAGAGGTGGGAGCAAGGTGAGAGAGAGGCAGAGAGACACAAAGAGACACAGATGCAGCTCCTTGTAAGTGTTATATCTCACCCCAGTGCTGGATTCACAGCTACACTGCTCATTACTGCATTATAATGTCCTCCATGTGGCTGCAGCTTCTATATATGTGATAGATAGAGATAGGAGAGCATATTATCTTCCTTATAGGTGTAGTGTATAGAAGACCTGATAGCAGTGACGCTCTACCCACTAGCTCAGAGAAAATTTAGAAATATAGTTAGAGCCTGCAAAGGGGAAAACTGCAAAAAAATGCAGAATACGTCATATAATGGCCAGAAATAATGTTATTACTCATATATACAAGTATGACAGCTTATTCTAAAAAGTCAGTAAACTCTTCAACCCTGTCCTAGCTGGGAAAACCTGCGGCTGGGAAATAGCTTGCAGTCGATACGCATGTTTTTATGTTGTATACTATCCATGAAAGAGATGTAAAGAAAAGGAAGATGATAAAATGGTGACGGCGATGAGAACAAGAAGTTGGACATCGTATGGGCCCCCTCCTGGCTTTCACATCCAAAGAAGCAATTCTTTCCGCATACAAAGCAGCTGTTAAACAGCTTTGTCTAGCTATTGGTACTGCTCAATTTTTCTTTCTTATTTCAGCCCCCTTCTAAGTAAACACCTTTTCTTCAGCCCATCCACAGATGTTAGAGTCACTTTCTCCTTTGCGTCCTACATTTATCATGTATGACTGGCTTGGCAGCACGTGTGGCTGTATGACAAAGGTCAGACAGACTCCCCCGCTGGACAAGCATCTACCCACACACTCAGTGACCTGGTCAGGCCTGATGAAAGCTCTCTCTGTCTATTAATGAAGTGAAGATTTATGAAAGTGAAGCCCTAGATTTTATAAAGAGGCATTATTTGTACAATGTGTGAGAAGCATTGGGATGTGGAGCCGCCCTGAGAATACTGGGACTCCGGTCCTATAACAGCCTCAGGAGCCAGGTTTTTGTATAAATCTACTGCAAGCAGAAAGGGCACGGCCAGACGTGCCGGAATTGCTGTGGAATTCCGCAGCGGACAGTCTGCAATTCTCCTGCGGCCGTTTTTTACATTTGTTTCAATACATTTTGAGGCAAGTTAGTTCAGACGTTGCGGAAAACTCCGCTGCGGACCATAGGCTGCGGTGCGGAATTTTCCCTCCGCTGCATGCACTGTCTGTTGCGAAGAAGAAGCGGAATTTCACTGCGGATTTCAGCCTTTGCAATGCAAAAACTGAAATCTGTGGCAAGTCCGCTGTGTTTTCTGCAACGTCTGAATTACCTGTCAAATATGCAAATGTTGGTGCAGATTCATTGTGTAATTGCCCCAAATCTGCACCAACATTTGCAGCGGAAAAACTCCACCACGTGTGAACATGCCAAAACAGTTGCGTAATCAGTAACAGCCAATCAGATAATTGTTTGCACCATCTTGCGCAGACCATACACGGCAACATTTTTTCCAGAGGACTTGACTGTAGTGAGTTGCTGTGTTTTTAAAACCCCAAACATAAGATTTCTATGGAAAAGATTCCCTCACAATATTTTCATAGACGGTGGTTTTAGGCAGATTACTATTCAGTCCATACAATTGCTTTCAATTTTGGGCCCGGGGATTAATAAATACAATGATGTAAAATATTAGGAATCAGGGTGCAGAATATAAGATCTCCTTCCTTCACTCACAACCACTTTACAAAAAGGTGACGATTCCCTCTACTATATTAGAGAAATGCATTAAAAAAAATAGCTTTGTGTAGCGCTACGATGACAACCGCCACAAAAATAGCGGCACCTTGCGACATTGTAGGTAAAGATGTCCCATGGAGAATCATTGTGCAGCTGTAATATATGCAAAATGTTATATATACATGCAACTGCGCTCTCACCAGTCCTGAGAATGAAGGGGCTGTAGCCACCCAGCTGGGCAAGGATCTGCAGTCGGACCCATTGACTTTAATGGGGCCGTGCTGCATTCCCTGCACAGTGTGAGGCTGGGGTGCCACTGTGCAGGGAAAAACAGTAAAGGGGCCACAGTTCTGCGGCCTCTTTATTGTTCAGGAATTATGGAGGTCCCACAGGTTGGCGATCATGAAGTGATGCCATATCTTAGCAAAAATGCCATCACTTTATAAGATGGAAATCCCCCATTAATCCAAATGTCCACTATTTTTACAGTTTACATATAGCAATAATCTACATAAAAAGTTAAGAATAGCTTTGTAAATATATTGCATAACTTCTCTTATACTGATTCTGAGTTACAGCCTATTTTATCCCCAACAGCTGCATTCACAATTCTACAAGCTGAAGTCTTTTCCTACATCAGTCTCAGTTATCTGAGGTTGAAAAAGATAACAGTCCCACTACATTACAGGAGCTCAGCTAAACTATGGGATGTGTCTGTGGATAAACTTGTTGACCATTTCCTATAACATACAGCAGGATTGTGAATGCAGCTCTGGAATATCATAAATTAGCGGCCCCCAAACATCAATGGTGATGGAAACGGAAACCTGTGGTTTCCGTTTGTGTCTGTCAGGGCTCCATTCTGACTGAAAGCTCCAACGGAACGTCGGAACAGAGCCCTAGCGCAGATGTGAATGAAGCCTAACTGGGCAGCAAATCTTTAGGCCTATGGGCAGCTTTAGACCATATGTTTGGTAAAATAACATTCAATAAAACGGTAAGAAAAGGGACAGTGAGAGAGTAAACATGAGGAAGACGTGCCCTGTCACTGCCTTATTGACAGTTCTCCCGGCACATGATAACCTATCAGATGCAATGATAATAAGCAGGACTTGCCGTCAATCACAAGAGACAGGTCTGCTCCTTGGTTTGTCTCATTCCTTATCCAGTGACACATATCCACTAATGGATCACAGGCTTCCTGTTGACTTTGGCATTATTTTGAATCTCTCAGGAACGTGCAAGATAAAGTCTGTGTGATCATTTAGGATTGACACCCAGGCTGTTCCAGATGCTGAAGCATCAGTCTACTTTGACATTTGGTACATATGAAAGGGATCATGGGAGGAGGCATGTAAATCACACTATGACATTGATTTACCAAAGGTTGGGAATGTTCTTCTTAACATTTTCTGTGCTAATCTCCAATTAAATTTACAAACATTTCCAGATTCTGTAGCCAGAATATAAAAAATATATAAAAGTTCTAATGACACACATAGCAATTTTATATATTTTTGTTCTTGTTTTTTTGTATTTGACATTTAATGATGCTACGTATGGCGTTCAGTGACAATCTCTGCTGTGCTGCAAACATCTCTGACAGACATTAGTGCTGCTCCGTGCAATGTCACTGTACAGATGACTTTCTAGTAATGATAAAATACATTACTAATATTAACGCGATGGTGTCCAAAAACACATAGACATACAGTGGGAAGCTGTTAGGGCCGCCATTGAGGCTTGTAACTGACTTATTTGCATTAAGGTCGTACATGAAATCATTTCTCATATACAGATGTCACATAGCAAAGGACAACCAGTAATAAGTATTTGTCATGATAATTATTTTAGGTTAAGTTCAGATCAGCGAAACGGTGGGGGCAGGGGTGGTCTTGGTGCTATGAATCTTAAAAAGCATAGTTAGGCCTCATGCACACGAACGTATTTTTTTCCTCCCGATAATACTGGCGTAAATACGGGTCCTTGGTCACAACTATTCGACCCATATTGCACCTGTATTTACGGGCACGTTTTCGCTGCAAAATTGCACTGCAATAATCGGCAGCCCTTCTCTCTATCAGTGCAGGATAGAGAGAAGGGACAGCCCTTTCCGTAGTAAAAGTAAAAGAAATTCATACTTACCGGCCGTTGTCTTGGTGACGCGTCCTTCTTTCGGCATCCAGCCCGACCTCCTTGGATGACGCGGCAGTCCATGTGACCGCTGCAGCCTGTGATTGGCTGCAGCTGTCACATGGGCTGAAACGTCATCCCAGGAAGCCGGACTGGAGGAAGAAGCAGGGAGTTCTGGGTAAGTATGAACATCTTTTTTTTTTTACAGATTGATCTATATTGTGATCGGTAGTTTCTGTCCAGGGTGCTGAAAGAGTTACTGCCGATCGTTTAACTCTTTCAGCACCCTGGACAGTGACTATTTACTGACGTCGCCTAGCAACGCTCCCGTAATTACGGGTGCACACACTTAGTCACCCGTAATTACGAGAGCCCCATAGACTTCTATGGGCCTGCCCGCGACGTAATTACGGCCTGAAATAGGACATGTTCTATATTTTTCAACGGCACGGGCACCTTCCCGTAAGCATACACGTAGATTTCAATTTCTGGCGCACTGACAGCCAAAGATGTACCACATTTAATAAGAGATGTGCGCCAATAAAGTCTGGATTAATGTTAGGGATCTGCCAAGTACTTCATCTAGATATACTCCTGGGATTAATCAATCCACACCTGAGGCCAGACCTGTTCGACTGACACCATCTCCCACCAACCAGGGTGGCAGGCTCAGGAGTGGGAGAGCCTATCGCGGCCTGGTCTGTCGGAGTTAGCTCCGCCCCCTGTCCTTTATTACCTGCCCTGTTCTCTCCCTCAGTGCTTGTAATTCTTTTGGATTCCTGGCCCCACTGCTGCTTGCTCCAGCCTGCTTCTGCCGTGCTTCTGCCTTGCTGCAGTTCTGCTTGACCTGCTTGCTTTGCCCCTGGCTTGCTTCTGTCTCCTTGCCCGCTTGGGTGTACTCACTTCGTCCTGGTCCTGACTGTCCGTTCGCCGCTCCGTTTCCTCGTGGTGTTCCGTGGCTACTGCCCCTTCCCTTGCGTGTTCCCTGTTTGTTTTCCTGTGCACTTAGACAGCGTAGGGACCGCCGCCCAGTTGTACCTCGTCGCCTAGGGCGGGTCGTTGCAAGTAGGCAGGGACAGGGCGGTGGGTAGATTAGGGCTCACTTTCCCTTCACCTCCTTCCTGCCATTACAATTAATTTAAGTAAATCTACCCCAATGTGTGTATTGATGTGGATGGTTATTTGTATTCATATGAGAGGACTGAACAAGGCCAGTGTGCAAACAGGAAGTGTTGTCGTGAGGACATAGTGGAGTAGAGGAGCTGTAGCCATAATCTAAAAAACTGATGAGTTAACAAAAAAGTAACCCTAATTCATCATAGCATGAAATATTACAGTGCAAATTAATAATTATGAGCTTCCATTTAGATAATAGATATGAAAGAGATAGATGATAGATAGATAGATAGATAGATAGATAGATAGATAGATAGATAGATAGATAGATAGATAGATAGATAGATAGATGGATGGATGGATGGATGGATGGATGGATAGATAGATAGATAGATAGATAGATAGGAGATGATAGATAGATAGATAGATAGATAGATAGATAGATAGATAGATAGATAGATAGATAGATAGATAGATAGATAGATAGATAGATAGATAGATAGATGATAGATAGATAGATAGATAGATAGATAGGAGATGATATATATGAGAGAGAGACAGAGAGAGATAGATATGTGACAAATATTTTTCAATTCTCAGTTGGAGGGAAGCTCAGGAAGATGGTAACAAGATGAATCTTCTTGGAATGCATTTTAATTGCTGTTAATTACAAGTTGACTTCTTTTTTTTCAGGACGCCTGTCTCACAGGATCACGTGTTATTTGATGCACAGGCCTGCAAACACGTCAGGGGGTGCAAAAGAGACTTCTCACCCTCCACTGTGATATGCAAATTAACAAGCAGAGTAATTCGTTAAATCCCATTACCTAATTAAGCAGACATTGTACTTACATAAAGACTACCCCCTCTTCTCCTCTGCTGTGTGGTTTATGCAGAAATAATCTATTGTTCTTGCAAATGGAAATGAATGGGCTGCTGTTTAGCTCTTTCATTGGATGGATAAGCGTCCCCTTGTCCTTCGCAAACCATTCACATGCGACTTACAGGCCATGTGCAGAAGGGGGGGGGGGGGGAGACAGTCTTCCGCCATATTGATTTTATGTGTTTGAATAGGCAACTAAATCACCATGTTCCTGTATTCAGGGAATCCTCAGGCTCAGTATGAGAGATCTGGCCAGGTCCTGTAGCTGACTGGGATTCGTATTGTTGGCGGTCACCTCCATGTGATCTGCTTCTGGGCCCACACATTTACACAGGGATTAGGCCTAGGTGGGTTAGTCCTAATTAGCACTTGTAATACAAGATTAGGCAACATTATACAAGGACTTTTTGCCAGCTGGGGAAAAAGGAGGAAGAATCTAAATTGTATTGACTTCTCGATTGTATACGTGCTATGAAACCTGCTCATCAAGATCAATGTGTATCGTAACAATTACCACCTATATTAAGGTAGCCATAGATATGATAATAACTCCTGTGACCCTGCTACAATTCAGCAGTGAGAAAAATAATCTTAGAGTCTATGGTGATAATCCGATTATTTTAGACTAAACGTGGTCTTACATGGCCCAAAATGGGCAGTGTAAACGAGCACCAATCAATGAGACAGCTCGTTGGTCGGCGCTCGTTTGCTCCTTTCACAAGGAGTTAGTGTGGGGAGGAGCGCTCATTACTACACTCGTTCATCCACATGCATTTCTATCATGTCGGCAGCACATCTCCCTCTTTATATGCTGCCCCCCTGATATGCTGCCAACAATGATAATATTTTTGGCATTCAAAACGATACAATCAGCTGATGAAAAGCTTGTCCATCGGCTGATCTTTGCCATGTTTACATAGGGCGATTATCGAGGATGAGCGTTCTGTGAACACTCATTTGCTTGGTAATTGGCTGGTGTAAAAGGGCCCTTAGGCCTCATGCATATGGCGCAGAGGCTGTATGGTGGCACATTGAGTACCGTATGGATCTCTACTCCGGAGGTGTAAGGGACTCTGTGTGCCACTGTATAATGCTCCGTTGGGTACCATATGTATGAGCTATTTTCTCCTAGAGACAGCATCTGATGGAGCATGCCACACCTATTTTTATGTTAGATTCAGTCGGAATCCAACAGGGAAATCCATACAGTAATCTAGAATGGAAGGCTTAAAGGGAATGTGTCGCTAGAATTTTTTTAATTCGTTTTTTTCAGTTAAACAATGAGCATATAACTGATTACACATTGTTTTAATGTCTTTTCATTTTTTCACAAGTGAGAAAATATTATAAATTAGATTCGAATTTATAATATTTACATGTGCTGGCCCCTGGAGGGAGCAGTTCCCAAAATTGCAGCATGGTCACTGTGGTAAAGCAACCTCATTGATTTCTGCTGCAAATTTCTGGTGGACACACTCTCCTCTAGTGTCCTCACACAATCCCCCCTCCATTCTTCTAGCTAGTGCCAGGCGGGGGAGGGGTTTGAATGTCTTCAAACCGCCAACACTGTGTGATGCCATTTTCTGAGCGTCTTACCAAGTTCTTGCCACCTACGCGCCTCTTCCTTGCGCCTTCGCTTCGTTGAACATATGGCTGGAAGTCGCGGCCGGAACTCGTCATCTTACTGTCCGGCAGCCATGAAAATGGCGCCGGATTTCTCTCTAGGAACGAGCTTCGTTCTGGTCTGTGTATGAACTGCGCAAGCGCAGTTCACACACAGACGGCGCGCGCTTCTGAGAATGGAACGGCTCCCATTCACATTCTCTATGGGGTTGTATGTGCCGTATTTCATCTTAGTATGTGTCGTTAATCGACACATACAGAGATGAAAATAAATGTCAGCCCCCATAGAGAAGTAAAAGTGTTAATACATTAAAAAGTTGAAAGTGACAACATAAATAAATAACATTTTCCTTACATTATATAAAAAGCAATATAATTACAAAAAATAAATAAATCATGACACCTTCCCTTTAAAGGCGTTATCCAGGATTGGATGGCCTATCCTTAGGAAAGGCCTTCAATATTAGATCGGTGGAGGTCCGACTTTCAGCACTCCGGACAGTCAGCGGTTAGAAGGGGCCGCATTGCTGCAATATATCGCACAGCCGCTTATGGCATTATTAGGGCTCTGTACAACCTCTGAGTAGTATGGAACAGTAATACGGCACCAATAGAAGTGTATGGGGCCCTAATGTACATACTGAGGCATATGGAGGTTTTTTTCTGTATGCATTAAACTTTGTGGCCTGCTCGGTCAGATGCCGTATGTACAGCATTATTCTTCCCTAGAAGTCATGTTTATATCTCTGTAATATTGTGCCGTACACAGGCACCTACAGCAGCATATGAAGTGTCATGCATCTGTACTTATTTTGGGCAAATCCTTTTTATGATATGATCAAGGGGGATTTTCTGTGCCTATCTGTGTGAATAGAGTCTGACGACCACCTATGCAGTAATAAGTTAATTTGCAATTTGAACAAATTCTATGTCTTATAACTCATATCAAAGCATATTAAAGGATACTTATCAAAACGAGTGCAAGGGAGAAGTGTAGCACTTGTCCATAGCAAACAATCAGTTTTCAGATTTATTTTTCATTGGCCTTTGGGCGGGTTCACACATGGCGGAATTCCACTTAAATTCCGCTGCGGACACTCCGCAGCGTTAATCCGCAGCGGAGCCGTTTCTCCATTGACTTTCACTTTAATTTAGCAGTGTTCGTTTACACGATGCGTACAATTCCGCTGCGGAGCATAGGCTGCGGAGCGGAATTTGGTGTCCGCAGCATGCTCTGTCTGTTGCGGAGCAGTGGCGGACTCATGGCGGAATTTCTCCATTGACTTCAATGGAGATTCTAAGTTCCGCAATGAAGTCCGCAGCTGTCATGCACATGTCATGTGTGCTGCGGATGCGTCTTGCTTTTTTAACTTGACATTTCTTCATTCTGGCTGGACCTAGGTATTTCTAGGTCTACAGCCAGACTGAGGAAGTCAATGGGGCTCCCGTAATGACGGGAGCGTTGCTAGGAGACGTCTGTAAATAGTCACTGTCCAGGGTGCTGAAAGAGTTAAGCGATCG
This sequence comes from Rhinoderma darwinii, assembly GCF_050947455.1. Taxonomy (NCBI): domain Eukaryota; kingdom Metazoa; phylum Chordata; class Amphibia; order Anura; family Rhinodermatidae; genus Rhinoderma; species Rhinoderma darwinii. The sequence continues at coordinate 32,811,646 of NC_134696.1, read as the reverse complement.
GCAGTAACTGTTTCTGCACCCGGGACAGTGACTACCGATCCCAATATACATGTATCTGTAAAAAAACATATAAGTTCATACTTACCGAGAACTCCCTTCGTCTGTCTCCAGTCCGGCCTCCCAGGATGACGTTTCAGTGTAAGTGACGGCTGCAGCCAATCACAGGCCAAGCACAGGCTGCAGCGGTCACATGGACTGGCGCGTCATCCAGGGAGGTCGGGCTGGATGCCGAAAGAGGGACGCGTCACCAAGACAACGGCCGGTAAGTATGAAAATCGTTTACTTTCACTAGGGAAAGTGCTGTCCCTTCTCTCTATCCTGCACTGATAGGGAGAAGGGAAGCACTTTTCCCGCAGTCTGCAGCAGCTAGTCCGCATCAATGTACTGCACATTTTGTGCAGATCCGCTGCAGAATCTGCAACGCAGATTCTGTGCGGCATCGATGCGGACAGTTGCGGAGGAATTCCGCCATGTGTGGTCATGCCCTTTTGGTACATAAAAGAAGCGCATTTCCTTTGCACTAGTTTTAACAAGTCTCCCCATTATACTATATGCCAAATTCATGTCACTATATGCCAAATTCATGTCACTTGTAGCTTTTGGATTGGTAGATTCTCTTTAAATAGTGTTGCTAAAAGCACAATTATTATTATCCATAGCCGGAGTCGTAGCGAGGCTTTCCTTCACCCAGTGAAAAGATTCAGTTCAGCCCTAGCCTTGTATCTAAATACCCTGGGCGAGGCAGAGTGGCTGTTTGGCGCCTTCCATAGCACCCAGTACCCAGGGCACATGCCCCGCCAGCTATATCAGCTAACAGGACTGACAGTGAGAGTTTTCGGTGATAATTGTTTAGGAATAATTCAAGCTAGACAAATCTGTACTTATATGATGATGAACCTTCCAATAATTAAAAATATTGAATGTCCTTTGCACTTGTTTTTTGTCTATGTAAACCCTAAGGCTACATTCAGACCAGCATGGGCAACCTTGGACGTGAAAAACTGTCAATGGGTGTCTGAGAATTATGAATCCAACCTATAGTTAGCAAGACACAATGCCCCTGGGGAACTATCAAGAGCTTCTGACAACAAGAAGGATTCGAAATGGTACAAAATCTCTTTATGATTACATGTTTTTGGCCCCATGCACACGACCATAAAAATCGTCCGCAATTGCGGACCCATTCACTTCTTTTGTCCACGGACACCTTCCCCTTTCATTTACGGGAAGGTGTCCGGGTCGTAGAAGTGTACCTCAAGAAATAGGACTTGTCCTATCTTTTGCGTTTTATGGGCTGTGCTCCCATACTTTGTATCGGAGCACGTGGCGGGAATTTGGGCGGCCGTCGGCGGCCGGCAGTGCCACGCAATTGCGGCCTGTAAATACGGGCACGTCTGTGTGCATGGGGGTCTTTCTCATAAGAAGGGGACATATTGGCCCTACAATAAACCTAATCTGCCCCCCATAATCACTGCTTCATTTTTCATATCTCCAGTTCAGTTTATTTTTATGAGCTCTTTACTTAGTTTAGTGTGCCTTTAAATATATATTTACCAATGGTTATATAGCCACCTCGAGCCCGCTACATATACTAAAAATAACTGGCTTGCCACCGTTAACCTTCATTGATCACATCCTGTCTCACCCTCTACCCCCCCAAAAAAAGAGCCTGTACTATAGGTGACCATCATACTCTCTTTACAGTAGTGCGTCCGAAAACTGAATTCTGTTTCTGCACACCTTGCTTATGGCGATAACCCATCAGCAGCAATTCCGCAACTTAAAGAGGACTTGTCATCTCTCCTGTCTATATTAGTAAATACTTGTATTCCCCATGAAATAAAAATTCTGAAACATATTTTCTTAGAACTCTGCATTTTTCCATTCCTCTGTTATTCCTCCTAGAAATTGATGAATATATTGGCAAATGAGTGTTACCAATCCCCTTGTCAATAGTCTCACTCTCCCAGCACTGATTGGATAGTGTCAGACTATGTAGGGACACACGCACAACTGGTAACACCCAGTTGTCAATTTATTTATACATTTCTAAGAGGAATAAGAGAGGAACAGCACGAAGCAGAGTTTTAAGAAAAGATGTATAAATTCTTATTTCATGGGGAATACAATTCTTTACTAAAACCGACATGTCAGGAGAGGTTAATGGTCTTCTTTAATAATGGTTACCAATAAATGACCAATTAGGACTGCTTTGGGGCCATACTGCACCTCCATCTGCCTCCAGTGTACACACATTGCTTCTAGGAGAATAAGGGCTTTACGAATACTCTGTGTGGTGCTGTATGGGGTCCAGCACAGGACTTTGCCATATGTATGGACCCTATGTGACACATTGCCAAAAGTTATATAAGGGTGAACTTTTTCTAAACATGTATTGCAACATCTGGAACGCATTCTGAATTTACGCTCAGTATATAGTCTTAGTTTTCTTACGTTTATATTTCACTATCTCCGTATAACACAAAGCACGGGGGATAAGTAGGTTGAGATAATAGTAATCACTAATTAGTTCCTGGACGCTACTATTACAACTACCACCCCTAACAGGATAATAGTTGCTCATTATAATCCCATCTAATAAACCTGGAGATAAATCCAGTGAATACATAATTAGCTAATTACCATTGATTTGCATGCCGGCTGCCTAGACGCCTGCTTTTACAAGAAGATATCTTAAGAGTTAATTGAAAGATTTTTATTTGGCCAATACAAGGATTAATGACTTGAGACGTCACAGGAAGGTTGTTTGTTGATGATAAATACACATTTTAGCCAATGTACTTAGGATGTTCTTGACTCCAGCAATCAGGGGGAGGGAGAAAACACCGCCCTGAGGCATAGAAAAAACTCCAGTGCCTATAGGATTAACAACCTTGGTTACAAATGCTCTAGTTATAATGATATTCATTTGGGATTAAGCACCATTAAGGGCTTATTCACATGTGGCAGTCATCGTGCTCTGGTGAGATCATTGCTTAACCATTGGGATCACCCATTCCAATACCTGAAGCCTCTGATAGTTAGATAAATGGGGGAGCAAACTCTGGATTAGCATCTAATATCAGTTATACAGAACATAAGGAGCTGAAAGTAATACATTTTAGGACACTGAGATGAATAATCCTCTGTAGGGCCCTCATCTGATGCCAAAAACTCAGTAATATTCCCAATGGGGCACTCACTTGATCCCAAAACATTAATGTGAAGACCATGCTGCGACTAGGGCTGGCTTTAGGTTGAATGGCACCATGTGCAATACCTTTTATTGATGACCCCTTATGGTTTACCATATAGTACCCAAATAATACAATCATACAGCTTGTATACAAACAAACATACCATAAGGTGCCCAAATAACACTACTCAATCAAAAAATTAGGTATTGTAGGGGCACGTCTCCCCTGGCTCTATGTACTTACATTTCATCCCTATAGAGACTAAAAATGGCCATAGACATGATAAATGACAACTGAACAATGGTCAGGTCTATGACTAATCGGCTTGTCCATGAAAATCGGCGGTTTCTGCTTACAAAAATCTCATGTGTAAGACCTGCTTTATGTTGCATTGTAGCCTTATGGTCCACTGTAATAGCATATACCGAACATAAAGCACCTCCGAGCTTATATAAATCACTTCCATCTACTACACAGATATCTGTTCCATGCCACCCACCCCTGGAACAGGGCCCGAGTTGCATACATATGATATAGCTCTCTCATTGTGGTGAGACTGGGGTCACTTGGACCCACCATAAGAAAATTAAACGTAGGACACACCCCCCATCTATACAGAACATGTGCTTGTCAATTTTTAATTTTTATTGTAATTCTTGTTGTTATAATTTGATCAAAAAGTTTAATACGTTATGTATGAATCAACTACTAATAACTGGACCCTATTGGCACGTGATTGGCTCCAAAGTCAGTTCCAAATAGGGTTATCTTTTGCTGGACCTTTGGGGCATACTGTATTAGGGGCCATTATTGCGTCAGAGTCCGGACCACTTAAAGATTCTCTAGTACTCTAGTGGGTCAGTGTGACCATGGGCCCATAGCTTAGTGGTAGACCTTTCAGCCAACAATTAAATTAAGTAATTCCCCCAATAACATGGGAAAATCCAATTTTATTCCAGACAGAGGCAGGAGGGGTGGGAGGCTGAAAGACACCCCTGGCGCCAGTTATCTCAGGGGACACAGCGTTAGGCAGGAAAATATTCACGTTTTTCTGAAGAATAGATGCCATAACGGGGCTCACAGCCTCTAAATACAGTAGGTCTATCCCCCTGAAATGTCATTCTGCATTGAATAAGCTCTGTCCATGGGTGCTTTACCTATATCCGCGGGCTGTATCGGTGGGATATATGTTCCTCAATGCGCTCTCAGACAATCCATGCTGAAATTCCAGGCCATTGACTTGGTCGTGTGTGGTTTATCGCATTATTCCCTTCTATAGGGAGGCTTGTCTTCCAGTCTTCAGTAACATTGATGTAGTTAATAACTAATATAACAAAGCATTGTTTTACCGGACAGTTTGAAGGAACCTAATTCCACAGAGAACCTCAGCTCAATGGGTTTTTGTCTCCTGTGGCCCATCACTAGTGCCAGTATCTTTTGTACACCCAATAGTGGGTTGTAAGCAGGTATTTACAAGCGAGACCTCCAGACGTGCAGCACTTGTTCCCAGCCCCTTGTCACAAGTCCTGTTTTGTCACAGTGAACAGAAATACACAAAAAAGAGGAGAAGGAGACACACAATGGATGGCGGGATCAATAAACCCCTGGACATGCCACACTGAAACCGGCTGGTATTTCTGTATCAACTCCCTGCTCCATCTGTCAGGAGTCTTGTGAAAAGAGGGAGGACGAGAGGGAGGAGAAGGGAATCGGGGGAGGTTTAAGCAGACTAATCAAACAGAACCGCGGAAAGGAAGAGGCGCACATTATTCTGCTATTTCCCCACTTTCAGCTCCCATTAGGAGGGCAGGGTGATCTGTTCTCATGCTTCTTCTGATAGATGAGCCATCCATTTAGCCCTTGAAATAGGCCAATTAAAATGAAGACAAATGCAGACTTGGCATGTGCTAATTGATATGGGATTCAGTGTTACTGGGAAGACGAATAAGAAAACCTGTAGGAACTCCAGCAGAAGAAGACGGATTCATCTCCTTGTAGCTTCTTATGATATGGAAATACTGTAGGTTTACTTGTATTTATATGTGATACGCATTGCAAAAACGAATCCGCGTAATATAAACCTTATATCAGAGCTGGGCGTATGATTAAATATAATAGAAAGCTGTCGCCACTTTTTCCTCTAGTGCTTATACATAGTGGGGTGTGCAGGTCCCAATGCAATGGGTCACCCCTTTTCATTTTATAATATGGTATATATGCAGAGCACCAGTGCAAAATGTGTAACAGGCGTCCAACCTACCACGCGTTATTTATAATACTGCTGTTTTCCTTATGTGACAGAAGGGCCAATAGGGCCCGTCAGGCTCCAGGGCCAGGGTAGGACTGCTAGCACTGCACCCCCTATAGCTACACCCCTGAACATAGGGACAATGGAAGCACCACAATCTTTCTTGTGGCCAACACAAATTTTGCTTGAAGGAGTCCTCCTCTACTAGCGCAGCTTTTTTAGCCACTCGCATAACAAATTTGCAACCCATCTTAAAGGCGTCGTCCGGTTTCAGCAAATGAACGTTATTTTTTGTAGAATGAAAAGTTATACAAATTTCCAATACACTTTTCTGTATTCATTTCCCACAGTTTTCAAGATCTCTTTATTGTTTACTTCCAGTGAATACATTTCTGTTCAGGGTCATGTGATGGACACACAGGTGCACAGCTCGTTACAGTTGCAGTATGTGTATCAGAGCTGTGGCTTATAAAAATCCTAGCACCTGTGTGTCCATCACTTGACCATGTAACAAGCCATGCACCTGTGTGTCCATCACATGACCATGTAACAATCCCAGCACCTGTGTGTCCATCACATGACCATGTAACAAGCCATGCACCTGTGTGTCCATCACATGACCATGTAACAAGCCATGCACCTGTGTATCCATCACATGACCATGGACAGAATTTTATCCACTGGAAGTAAAACATATATGTGCCTACTGAATAACAACAAGCAGAGTTCTTGAAAACCGTGAGGAAATAATACAGGGAGTATTTTGGAAAATGTTATAATTTTTAATTATACAAAAAAAATCCCATTCATTTGCTGAAAGTGGACTGCCCCTTTAACTGGCCATATAAGCATGATTGTGTGAAATTTGCTGGAACAAATTGGGGGCTGTGATCTCCCCTGTACAGCAATTTATAAAACGAAGGTAACTCTTTACAATTTCCTATTTCCTAGGAGAAATAAAGATAATGCTGCAGGTCATATGTGAATAGTGTTCTTCAGACAGTGTCTTTTTCTTAGTATATTCAGCACCCAGTTCACATATTTATGTCTATTTATGAATATTAATAAATACTTTTACTTTGTACTTGTTTTACAAGGTGCCAGAATATTTAACTTTTCTGACATTTTCTCCTAGTGTTCAGGTGGTATAGGGAGTAAGATGCAGGATGTATTTGATATTGTGTCTGACGTTTTTAACTAGATCAGATGATTTTTAAGCAGATTTTTGTAAAAACAGATTAGTATTTTAAAAAGGCTAAGAAGTGAATTAGCGGAATAAAATATTAAATTAGCATGTATTGATCGCAATACCATAATTAACCACATGGTGTGCTGTTTAGGAAAAATATTCCCAAGAGTAACATGAAAGTGGACTTGTCACCAAACTTCCCTGGGAACCAGCTACCACATATGTTCTATAGCACGTTGCCCTTAATTTCAGCTTTATTAGGTTATATTATAAATGTCCTATGCAAGGTAATCTGGCTGGGTGTCAGGTATCCTTTAAATAAAGCTGTGGTAGTACAATAATCTAAAGGGCCACCTAGTGGTAGACATACTGTAGAGCGTTTTCTGCTGAGGAAAAGGCAATGACACTTGATGTGTCAGATAAAAATAACTCAGCGATAGATGACATATGTAATATCTGCACTTCTGTCATTACTTTAGGAGCTCAAATAATTTTGACAAATCTTTGCTTTACCCCTAAAATGAGTGCTTCATGTTTTCTTTGGATCTTTGTCTTTTCCAATATTTTAGCAACTATATTAAGACCATAATAGTCTTAGCGAACCCGATATATTGAAATAAAAGTAAAACACAACCCATTGTCATTGAGGTAACAAATAATCATGGGGCCCCATAGCAGAACTTGGAATGGGGCCCCTCTCCACCATGATAACCTACAGCAGCAAGTGAGATCAGCAAGTGAGACATTTTCCATAGCCCCTTCTACCAACTGTACCTTGCCTGTCATTGGAGGTGGCCCACTGAGTTTTCTGACCCCAAAGTATCCGTTATACCCGCTACCCTGGTGTTTACGCCACAGCCTCGTTTTGATACCGTATATAAGCAAAAATTTCAGACCTAGAACTTTGATAGTGGCTATGGTGCTTTGAAGTTGTCTCTAGTATCCTTATATTTTACAGCTAGTAAGTACACCCAACTTACTATATCTATAGGGAAAAATGACACTATGGTAACATACATATGTCAATGGGTGCCCTTCTAATTTTAGTTTTTATGCAGGGCTTTAAGCCATTTAAAATGCCATCATCCTGGTCTAGAGCGTAACTATAAAAACAAGAAATATCAGCTCCTATGTCAATGTATAGAATTCTTGTTTTAATATTGATCCAGTCTGATCGCCACTTGGGATCAGGAGGGAAATTTTTCCTTTTTAGGGCAGATTGGTTCATGCTTTATGGATTTCTTAGCTTCATCTGGTTCAATAGGGGTAAAACAAAGTTCTAAAGTTTACCCATGTTCCTTCCCTTCGTCCACATCCTCTTATCTTGGTTAAACTTGAGGGACATATGTATTTTCCATCATACTAACTATGTAACAAACCCTGTCTTGAGTGGGATGCTCTATGGCAATAAATCACATTTGATTATGGTTCTAAAATTTTTACTTGAACGATAATAGGCTTACAGATGTAAAATGTCATTTTTTTAAAACGCGTGCGTTTTTTGGCAGCAACAAAAATACAGGATGGGAACCCAACATGTAGAAATCTATTTATCAGGTCCCCTTTAGCTGTAAAATAAAAACATTCTATGCTGTCCCCCCCTTCACCACTAGATGGCAGAAATGTACCACTTTACTATATGGTATACTATACAAAAAGTTATTTAAACAAAAAGGACAAAGAGGAACAGATATAATACAGTATGGATATAAGTAGGTAAAACAAAAGTCACAAGTACTAATTATCCAAAAATCCTATTTGGTATAATGAAAACCAAAGATGAAAAATGTGCAAAACCTTGTCTGTGTCTTCCCTGCATTGTAAACCGAACCAAGCTAATTTTATTTACTTTGGTAGCCATATTTAAATGTAGAATGCTACACAAATTGTAAACCAATCAATAAGCTGCACAGATCATTCATCGGCTGATCACATCTTTGTGATCCCTGTGGGAGATGTGCTGCCGATACAATGGAAATGTACGGGGACGAAGGATCGTGGTAACGATCGCTCCTCCCCATACATAACCAATCATTGCTCCTTGTGAACGGATCAAACGTGCGCCGATCAACGAGCTGTCTTGTTGATCAGTGCTCGTTTTCACGGCCCCTATTGGCAGGTCTAATAGGACCTTTACTTATCCTGTGTTGGCAAAATTATCATAAATTCACCAGCAGGTGGCCGGCCTACAACAGGCTTTGTATACTCTGAAAGTTTCTGATTTAAAGCGATGTTAAATACTTTTGTGTCCAATAGGACAAAAGTATTGTAGGTATGATACCTTTATTGGCTAGCGAGAAAAATTATATATGCAGCTTTCAGAGCACACAGGCCCCTTCTTCAGGCAGTTTACAAATGAATGACTTAGAATAGAGCACAATATTTAAGATGTTACACCAAGACAATTTGTACATGAGGTAATATATCATTAAGATAAGCCGGGGCCATAAAACGGAGGTTATAGGGGTGATGACTTAGGAGTTAAGGCATCTGGAGTCAGTCTGATGAGGGATGTGACGTGTGTCCATGTAGTGGCTCATAAATCCAGGTGTTAGATTGAGGCCTTGTGTCAATGACTGGAATTTTATCATCATCTTGAATTCCCAAATTTTCCTTTCTCTGTTGTCCTTAAAATGACCCTTCAGTATTAGGACCTTTAAATCTGCCAAACTGTGGTCTGGTCCAGAGAAGTGTTTTCCCACGGGTGTATCCACCTCCTGTTTATTGGATGTCTGTGAAGATTCATCCTGGTTTGTAGTTTTTGTATTGTTTCTCCAATGTAGATTCCTTTATTGATGCACCTTGTACACAGGATCATGTACACTACATTGGAGGATGTACAGGAGAACGAGCCAGTGATTTTATAGTCCTGCTGCGTGTTTGGTATCTGGATGGTGTTTGATGACCAGATGTTGGTACAGGTCATGCATTTTCTACTGTTGCAAGGAAAAGTGCCAGTCTCTGATGGTGGTGAGAGGGACTTCTGACCAGGAGATTCCTTAGGTTTGGTGGCTGTTTCTATGCAAGGAGTGGTAAATCCGGGAATATTTCCTTCAGTTTATTGTCTTTGTTAAATACAGGTTAGAGATCAGCAGCAATTTTCCTCAAGAAGTTCATTTGGGGGTTGTATATGACCACTAGGGGCACCCTGCTGTTGTCTTCCTTCTTTTTGTACTCTGGCTAACACGGTACTACACTATTTTTTATTTAAAGAGGCTCTGTCACCAGATTTTGCAACCCCTATCTGCTATTGCAGCAGATAGGCGCTGCAATGTAAATTACAGTAACGTTTTTATTTTTAAAAAACGAGCATTTTTGGCCAAGTTATGACCATTTTTGTATTTATGCAAATGAGGCTTGCAAAAGTACAAGTGGGCGTGTTGAAAAGTAAAAGTACAAGTGGGCGTGTATTATGTGCGTACAACGACTTACCTGCAAACGCTGATGCTGCTGCAGAATCAACTGTAGCCTCTGGTGCCGATGTGTCGGAAGTGACGTCACAGCGTGATCTCTCGAGAACCCGCTCTGTGTCTGCACTGCCAGAAGCTGGGCGTTCTGAAGAGAAGTGGATGATACTTCTCGTCAGAACGCCCAGCTAGTAAAAACGCCCCGATGTACGCACATAATACACGCCCAGTTGTACTTTTACTTTTAAACACACCCACTTGGACTTTTGCAAGCCTCATTTGCATAAATACAAAAATGGTCATAACTTGGCCAAAAATGCTCGTTTTTAAAAAATAAAAACGTTACTGTAATCTACATTGCAGCGCCTATCTGCTGCAATAGCAGATAGGGGTTGCAAAATCTGGTGACAGAGCCTCTTTAAAGCAACAAATCTGGCATGTATGGTCACTTTATTACAAGAAGAAGTCAAGTTTATCAAGTGGTGACACAGACATATAAAGAGCACTATCAGCTCAACATTTGTACAATAGACTGTATCAGGAAGAACAATATGCAGTCAATTTTAATTATTATTTACAAAATTTGAGATTTCTTCCAACATATTTGAGAAGGCTACCACTAAGGGAAGCAGTTCCATTAACATTATTATATTAGGGTGTTGTTATTTTATTTTAGGGTGTTGCACCTCTCTAAGTAAGAAAAAGCACCAAAGCTTCAAATGTGAAGATTAAATGATTTTGGGCCTGTTCACATCAGCGCTGGCCTCCGTTCATCTGTTCCGTTCAACCTTTCCGTCAGAGGAACAGATGAATGGAAAGCCAAACAGAAACTATCGCCTCTGTTTGCATTACTATTGATTTTAATGGTATTTTTTTAGTTGGTGTCAGTTTTCCTCCATTCCGCAAGGTTTCCGTTTTGTTTTTTTACGGAGACAATAGAGTAGTCGACTAAGCTATTGTTTTCAATTAAAAAAAATGGAACGGAGGCAAACTGACACCAACTGAAAAAAAAATACCATTGAAATCAATAGTAATGCAAACAGAAGAGATAGTTTCTGTCTGGCTTTCCCTACTGCAGTGGGTCTATGAAAATGATAGAAACAGCTGAGCGCTGTACTCAGCTGTTTCCTTCATTCTCATAGACTTTGAATGGAGCGGAAGCGCACATGCTCGACCACCACTCTATTCAAAGTCCTCCTCACTGCAGAACAGCGGTTCTCACGATCGGTGGGGCCCCCAGCGATCAGAAAATGATCACCTATCCTGTGGATAGGTGATAATTTGTAATTCTGGGAAAATCTCTTCAAGCTGTGCTCCTTCCTTTTGGCAACCTTTACCATGGGAACCCTCCTGCGTTCTGGAATAGGAAAACCCTTTTTAAATACCCCATAAAGGCATTTTGAGAACAGTGGAGTCTCTCATACAGGTCTAGTCTCTCATACAGGTCTAGTGGTCAGAGTAGGGAGAGATGCTACAAAGAGCAACCTGTTGTGCATTACATTGCAAATTATACTGACAACCCAATGACTTCAAAAGAATTGTGTAACACTTCCTTTCCCCTGTGGTGGCGCTGTAGGAAAATTGAACAGTTGCGGCCAGGCTTCCCCACAGGCTTCCCCACAGATTGCTGGGAATTTCAGCAGTGGAATACTCTGTGATTATATATATATATATATATATATTTTATTTTTTTGCATAACTTTGTATAATTTTTTGGACTATTTGTGATAATAGTGGATGGTGCTTTTTCTTTCCCTATACACAGGATTTTATAATGGAATAAACTGAAATCCCTTTAATCTGGCATTTGTTTATCTGGAAAATGTGATAATCCTGCATTTATTTCTAGCACCGATGTAACATTGAATGTAAAAAAAATCTGGAGCAAAAGACTGAAAAACCCTATAAGCATATTCCTCTGATAACAAAAAATAATTATAATAGCATTATTTTCAATAGCATGTTGGTTTTGGAATTCTTCCTTTAGGTTGCCTACCTTTAGAAATTATTTTTATATTTATGACCAATCTGATAATCTGGAATGTCTGATAATCTGCCATTTTTGGCTCATTGATTGTACAAATCATACACCAGAAGTCATGGCATTGGCTGTCAATGGTAACAATGGATTTTCCTGACACTTTGTACTTGTTTGGGCGCACCTAGATGAGATCCCCCTGGATGTCAGATAATATAACTAGTGATTAGCCTTTCCCTTGTGAATCACAGGATTTCCACAAAGCTTTCAGAGCAGGAATCGTGCCCAGGAAACATGCACTGTAGGGATCAGGAAGGACTTATTGGGATGGAACTGAGCATAGAAATGTTAGTATAATTGCCTAGTCCCTTGTTCATACATATTTTACAAAGTCTGCTCGTATCAGGTAGTTAAAGCAGCGTGACATGAGACTTGATGTCTGATGAAGTAAACCTACATGCTGTGGGATAATCTCTTGTTCATATTTAACTCACAGCTTGTAACGTAAATCTCTTTCCAATTAATCTTATTTTCCAGTTCCAGTTGAATTCAGGCCTCCTGCCCGGCACAGGTGAGGACGTTGTATCGCAGACGTGCTGTGGCCCCTTTAAGAATTTGAAAATGATGTGTAAATTCCTCTGTGGAATTCCATAGATTATTGTTCCGAGTTCAGACAGCGGAAACACAATTTATAAAGGACTGATGAGTTCTCGCTAACCCTGGATCATGAACTAAGCTTGACCATGTCCTCACTTCAAGGAGCAGGCGTGCAGCAGGATGACAAGGATTTGCTATGGGCTTCCTGGTGAATGAATGACTGCTGAAACACAAGTTCTTTATTATATTAAATAGTTTTTTTGTGTCTTTTATTTTTAAGTTTGCAAATTACTCACTCATTAAAACATCTGTATACAGGGGCGTAACTAAAAAGTGCTGGGCCCCATAACAAACTTTTGAATCCCCCCCACAAGCATTAGGTTAATTTAGGAGGTTTAATTTAATTAAGAGATCTGTCCTGGGGTCAGATTTATTATAGGGGTCTGGTCGGGGATCTGAATTTGTGTCTCTATAGAGGGTGGGGATCGGCTACAGAAGTGAGGGACCAAATATGTCTGGGCAACAAACTATGCACTTTTTGGGATAAGTTGCCATGATGGTCTAAGGCGAATTGAGAAGAAAAGGACGGTGAATGATTATAATCAGAGAAGATGTCACCTGTGAGTCACTAGATTTAATAGTTATATATTCTGCCTGTTACTGCATCTGATCAGTCCTGTTGTCTCTTGTATGGTCTGCAGCATGATAATACTCTGTAAAGCACCTGTGTAGAACTCATATCTGACCACTATATGGTCACTGTATGGCAGTATTATTGGTTATATTGTTCTTGGTATAGTAGCAGTGTGTACTTGCCTCTTACTGAAAGAATAAGTAATGCCTGTCCGTGACGGTGCAATTAGGTGTTTTTGTTTTCCAATTTTATTATTCTTATTGTGTTGTTGATGTGACTTACATTTTTAGAAAATATTTGGCAAAATTCAGTTTGGTGCCCTGTATGTGCAGAGATTTTCACATGTGAATTCAGCCTTACCTGATGGTTGGCAGAAGATTTTTTAATGTTTGCCCTGTCAGCAAAATTCCCTAAAAACTGCCCTGCCTACAAAATATACAGTATGTTAGTAAGAAGTAGGGGACAGATGGAATGGAGTGTGACTGCAGGATCAGACTACACAGATCCGTTACCAAAGTTGCTTTATTTTTCACTTTAGATGCATTTTAACGTTGCCCTTTAAATTATTACCTAGGACTTTCTTTCAGGTTATGCACTGAATGATAATGGTGATTATCTTATCGTTGCTCCCTTGTGAACCTTTGGGAAAACAAGATGCTCATGCCCTCTAAAAGGTGACTATGGGAATAATAACAATTGTAGAGGAAAAAAGAAGAGCTGAGATAGTAAACATGTACTATTCCTCGGTGTTCACAAATGAGCTGCCAGTGCCAGACATTCAGGGGGAAAAGTAATCAGGATTCTCCACCTAATATTACCTAAAAGGAAGTACAGCTGCATCTGAGCAAATTAAATATTGATAAAACCATCAGCCCAGACGGCATTCAGCCACGGTTATTAAGGCAATTGAGCTTGGTAGTTAACAGACCATTGTATCTCATCTTCTTAGACTCTCTTGTAATGGATCAAGGCCACAGGATCAGAGGATGGTACCCAGGCCTGCCATCAGGGAGTACTGATGGTACTCCCTTCAGGAGCCTGGGCTAAACAGGAGCCCACTGCGACCCCTATAGCTACGCGGTCACAGCGGGCTCCTGCTTAGCCCAGGCCCCTGACAGGAGTACCATCTGTACTGCCCTGATGGCGGTTTGCCCCCTCCCGTAGCCAGAGGGGGCCTGAGGCTCCCCGCACCACATCCAGTAAAAGTTACTATAGTAACTGGGGCCTATGTAAGAAAGTACACGGGCCCCTGTTACTATAGCAACAGTATATTTACCCTCCACATATCCAGCACAGCGGACGTCCCGAAATCTTTGACGTTATGACGCACAACGTTGCGACGCTGGATGGCGTCAGGACCTCCGCTGTGCCCGGAGCTGAAGAGAGGGCAAGTATAACGTTACTGTCACTACAGATTTTTGGGAACTGCATCACACCCGACCCTTCCCGTTACCCCTGGTGGTAGTGGGTCCCGGAAGGTGGAACCATGTAACTACCGTCCAGTAAGTTTGATATCTGTGGTATTTAAATGCAGTGGTGAATAATCTAATAACTGATAACCAGCATGGATTCATTAAAGGCAGGTTGTGTCTAGCCAACATGCTTGGGGTCTATGAGGAGGTCATTTCAAATCTGGATGTTGGTCATACGGCTGATGTGATAGAACTGGTGCCACAGGATTGGACGATGACTGATGTTGTACTAATATTTAGGAAGGGTAAAGTCTCTTTTACACGGACCAATGATCGGGCAAACGAGCGTCAATATGAGCGCTCGCTCCTGATGATTTCCCTTTGTAAATATGGAGATGTACTGCCGATATGATGGTAATGTATGGGGATGAGCGATCGTAGTAACAATTGCTCGTCCCCACACATTACTGATCATAGCTCCTTGAGAAAGGAGCAAATGAGCGCCGATCAATGAACTGCCTCGTTGATCTGTAGCAAGGTTCGGAAAGCACTAGGTTTTAACGTGGGTGCATACGTAGAGGCCCAACCCGATCAAATAGAAAGAAAGTACTATGCACACCAGATGGCAAATTTTTCCAAGTAGATCATTTATTTGTAGCCAGTAACAGTGCGTGCGATGTTTCGGTCAATACCATGACCTTCTTCAGATACTGTGTTGTACTGGATCCTGTGTGATGGCGCGTTTGTATGGCGGCTGACCGCTAGGGGAGCGCCTCCTCTTTTGGCTGGTGTGAAAGGACCCGAAGAAGGTGGAACTGTGTATCTACCGTTCAGTAAGTTTGACATCTGTGGTATGTAAATATAGTGGTAAATAATCTATTAACTGATAACCGGCATGAAGTCATGAAAAACAGATCGTGCCTAACCAGCATGCTCGGTTTCTTTGAGAAGGTAAGTGCAGTTCTGGATGTTGGTCATGCGGCTCATGTGATATATATTGATTTTGCAAAAGAATTTGATACTGCACCCCACAACAGCCTTGTACTGAAGATACGGAGGCAGGGACTGGGGGACCATGTATGCATATTGGTCAAGAATTGGTTAAGAGACAGAAAACAAAGAGTCATTATAAATGGTACATACTTAAAATGGGCTGAAGTCAGAAGCAGGGTACCACAAGGATAGGTGTTAGGCCCAATTCTTTTTCAACTCTTTCATCTTGTGGATGGGATTGATAACAAAGTGACAGTTTTTGCTGAGGATACAGAACTTTTTTCTCCTAGCGCATGCTATTCAGGATTAAACATCAACTCTGGTTGATTTTTCCAGTAATATCATAGACACACACCTATATGATCTAGGTTAATTATCACTTATATTTTCCGTGTTCTTCCTCCTACAGTTAAAAAGTCCATATAGGGGGGGGGGGGCAGAGCTAGCGACGGACAAGAATGGACGTGTGCTGCTGAGCTCCGTAACTACAGACAGCTCATTCATCGCATAAGATAGCGTGTTTCCACTCACCATGGTCAAGATCGGCGGCAGTAAGTCCAGAGACGACCAGGATCCCCCCAGAACAGCTGGGGCACAAGGTGATATGGAGAAGTTTGTGAAGAGGGGGCCGTTAGGTGCAGGCGGACATGAGGCCAAGATGGCGCCGTCCTCCTCTCGCTCTCGTGAGGAGGGAATAGCTGGAGCAGCAGACGATGGCAGTGACGCAGGCAGCACTTCGACTGATTTGCCACTCACTAGAGACTTCTTCACTAAGGTACTAAATAAGGCTGGAGCCTCTGGTTAACCCCTTCCCGCTCCTTGACATACTATTACGTCATGGCAGCTGTATCGTTCGCGCTCCATGCCGTAATAGTACGTCTCGGGAGTAACGGCCGTTTCGGCCGTCCTCCCGACACATACAGGAGCTGTGACGCTGCTGTCTTGTTCAGCAGCTGTCACAGCTCCTACAGCGGGGACCGATCGCTGTGTCCCCGCTGATTAACCCCTTAAAAGCCGCGTTCTATAGAGATCGCGGCTTTTTAGGGGTTAAGCTGCCATCGCCGGCCTGCTACGCGATAGCGGCCGGCGATGGTGACTATGGCAACCGGACACCAAACAATGGCGTCCGGCTATGCCATAGACGGAAGCCTAGTGGGTCCTGACAACGTCAGGACCCACTATGCTTGCTGTCAGTGAGTAGCTGACAGTTCTAATACACTGCACTACGCATGTAGTGCAGTGTATTAGAATAGCGATCAGGGCCTCCTGCCCTCATGTCCCCTAGTGGGACAAAGTAATAAAGTTAAAAAAAAGTTAAAAAAAGATGTGTAAAAATAAGAAAATAAAAGTTTTAAAAGTAATAAAAGTAAAAGTCCCACTTTTTCCCTTATCAGGCCTTTATTATTAATAAAAATATATAAACAAACAAATAAACTATACATAATTGGTATCGCCGCGTCCGTAACGGCCTGAACTACAAAATTATTTTGTTATTTATCCCGCACGGTGAACGCCGTAAAAAAAAATATTAATAAACCGTACCACAATCACAATTGTTTGGTCACTTCACCTCCCAAAAAATGGAATAAAAAGAGATCAAAAAGTCGCATGTACCTAAAAATGGTACTGATGGAAAATACAGTTCGTTACGCAAAAAATAAGTCCTCGCACGGCTTTATTGATTGAAAAATAAAAACGTTCTGGCTCTAAGAATAAGGTAACACAAAAAGTGAATGATTGTTTACAAAACGTATTTTATTGTGCAAACGCCATAAGACATAAAAAAAAACTATAAACATCTGGTATCGCCGTGATCGTATCGCCCCGCAGAATAAAGTTAATATATCATTTATAGCGCACGGTGAACGCTGTAAAAAAAAAAAGTATACAAAAACAATAGTAGAATTGCTGTTTATTAGTCACCACGCCACCTAAAAATGGAATAAAAACTGATCAAAAAGCCGCATGCACCCCATGAAAACTACAATGGATTCCTCAAGGGGTCTAGTTTCCAAATTGGGGTCACTTTTGGGGGGTTTCCAATGTTTTGGCACCACAAGACCTCTTCAAACCGGACATGGTGCCTAATAAAAAAGAGGGCTCAAAATCCGCTAGGTGCTCCTTTGCTTCGGAGGCCGGTGCTTCAGTCCATTACCGCCCGAGGGCCACATGTGGGATATTTCTCTAAACTGCAGAATCTGGGCAATAAGTATTGAGTTGCGTTTCTCTGATAAATCCTTTTGTGTTATAAAAAAAATGGTATAAAAAGAGTAAATTTCACCTCTACTTTGCTCTAAATTTCTGTGAAACACCTAAAGGGTTCATAAACTTTCTAAATGCTGTTGTGAATACTTTGAGGGGTCTAGTTTCTAAAATGGGGTGTTTGATAGGGGTTTCTAATATATGGGCCCCTCAAAGCAACTTCAGAAATGAACTGGAACCTAAAAAAATAAATAAATGAGGCAATACTTCGCTTCTTACATTATACTGATAATGAGCCGTGCCCACTCCGAGATGACCCCAGTTTTGACCGTTTGTATAAACGGAGACCCCTATTAGACCGTTCCAGTGCCCGGTTTTCCCAAGAATACACCCCCGAGAAGTGTTTTTCTATTGATGAGTCCCTGGTACATTTTAAAGGGAGGGTTCAATTCCACCAGTACCTGCCAGTTAAGAGGGCAAGGTATGGCGTGAAGATGTATAAGCTGTGCGAGAGTGCATCAGGGTATACCTACAGGTTTAGGATATATGAAGGAAAGGCCACCCCCAAACCAGACTGCATCCTGGACTACAATAGGTACATGGGAGGGATGGACTTGTCAAATCAAGTCCTGAAGCCCTACAGCGCCATGGGGTGTAGTATAAGAAGCTGGCCGGGCACATCATACAGATGGCTTTGTACAATGCGTATGTGCTACGTCGATGTGCAGGCCAGAGGGGAACTTTCCTGGAATTTCAAGATCTAATCTTTAGGGACCAGGAAGGGGGGGCGCATCGTACCAGGGCAACACTTTCCAGGAGAAGGTCCCCAAACCGGTGGAAAGGGAAAGAGTCAAAAGAGGTGCAGAGTCTGCTATAAGAGGGGGATAAGGAAGAACACAATATACCAATGTGACACGTGTCCCGAAAAACCAGGGCTCTGTATAAAAGATTGTTTTAAAATGTATCATACATCCCTTGATTTTCAATTTACCCTGATGCACTCCGCACAGCTTACCCCCCTCATCTTTCCCTTCTGAGCCCTGCCGTATGCCCAGGCAGCTGATAACAGCCACATGTAGGGTATTGTCGTACCCAGGAGAACCCACATTACAATTTAAGGGGTGTATATCTCCGGTGGCGCATGCTGGGCACACTATATTGGACACTGAAATGGCATATACATATATAAAATTGCAAATCTCACACTGCACCATCTGCTGCGCATTATCTTTTACACAGTACCTGTGGGGTCAAAATGCTCACTACACCTCTAGATGAATGTCTTAAGGGGTGTAGTTTTTAAAATGGGGTCACTTCTCGGGGGTTTCAACTGTACTGGTACCTCAGGGGCTTCTGCACACATGACTTAGCACCAGAAAAGCTCCAGTAGGCCAAATGGTGGTCCTTTCCTTCTGAGCCCTCCCATGGGCCCAAAGGGCAGTTTATCACCACAAATGGGGTATTGCCGCACTAAGGACAAATTGGGCAACAAAATGGGGTATGTTGTTCCTTGTGAAAATAAGAAATTTTGATCAAAAATGACATCTTATTGGAAAAAATATCATTTTTTTCATTTCACAGCCCAATTCAAATAGGTGCTGTGAAAAAACTGTGCGGTCAAAATGATAACAAAAACCATAAATGAATTCCTTGAGGGGTGTAGTTTCCAAAATGGGGTCACTTCTGGTGGGTTTCCATTGCTTTGATACCTCTGGGGCTCTGCAAATGCAACATGGCACCCGAAAACCAATCCAGCAAAATCTGGACTCCAACAAACACATAGCGCTCCTTTCCGTCTGAGCCCTCCCATGGGCCCAAACGGCAGTTTATCACCACAAATGGGGTATTGCCGCACTAAGGACAAATTGGGCAACAAAATGGGGTATGTTGTTCCTTGTGAAAATAAGAAATTTTGATCAAAAATGACATCTTATTGGAAAAAATATCATTTTTTTCATTTCACAGCCCAATTCAAATAGGTGCTGTGAAAAACCTGTGCGGTCAAAATGATAACAAAAACCATAAATGAATTCCTTGAGGGGTGTAGTTTCCAAAATGGGGTCACTTCTGGTGGGTTTCCATTGCTTTGATACCTCTGGGGCTCTGCAAATGCGACATGGCACCCGAAAACCAATCCAGCAAAATCTGGACTCCAACAAACACATAGCGCTCCTTTCCTTCTGAGCCCTCCCATGGGCCCAAACGGCAGTTTATCACCACAAATGGGGTATTGCCGCACTAAGGACAAATTGGGCAACAAAATGGGGTATGTTGTTCCCTGTGAAAATAAGAAAATTTGATCAAAAATGACATTTTATTGGAAAAAATATCATTTTTTTCATTTCACAGCCCAATTCAAATAGGTGCTGTGAAAAAACTGTGCGGTCAAAATGATAACAAAAACCATAAATGAATTCCTTGAGGGGTGTAATTTCCAAAATGGGGTCACTTCTGGTGGGTTTCCATTGTTTTGATACCTCAACGCCTCTTCAAACCTGGCATGCTGCCTAAAATATATTCTAATAAAAAAGAGGCCTCAAAATGCACTAGGTGCTTCTTTGCTTCTAGGGCTTGTGTTTTAGTCCACGAGCGCAGTAGGGCCACATGTGGGACATTTCTAAAAACTGCAGAATCTGGACAATACATATTTAGTAGTGTTTCTCTGGTAAAACCTTCTCTGTTACTAAAAAAAAATTGAATAAAATTGAAATTCAGCAGAAAAAATGAAATTTGCAAATTTAATTTCCACTTTGCTTTAATTCCTGTGAAATGCCTGAAGGGTTAAAAATCTTTCTATATGCTGTTTTGAATACTTTGAGGGGTCTAGTTTTTAAAATGGGGTGTTTTATGGGGGTTTCTAATACATAGGCCCCTCAAATCCACTTCAGAACTGAACTGGCACCTTCAAAAAAAGGCTTTTGAAATTTTCTTAAGAATATGAGAAATTGCTGTTTATGTTCTAAGCCTTGTAACGTCCAAGAAAAATAAAAGAATGTTCAAAAAACGATGCCAATCTAAAGTAGACATATGGGAAATGTGAACTAGTAACTATTTTGGGTGGTATAACCGTCTGTTTTTCAAGCAGATGCATTTAAATTCTGAAAAATGCTATTTTTTGTAAATTTTCTCTAAATTTTGCAATTTTTCACAAATAAAGACTGAATATATCGACCAAATTTTACCACGAACATGAAGCCCAAAGTGTCACGAGAAAACAATCTCAGAATCGCTTGGATAGGTTTAAGCATTCCGACGTTATTACCACATAAAGTGAAATATGTCAGATTTGAAAAATGGGCTCTGAGCCTTAAGGCCCAAACTAGGCTGCGTCCTTAAGGGGTTAAGGATTTGGCAGACATTAAACAAGATGTGAGGCATGTGGGGCAACGGGTAGAGAAGTTGGAATCGACACATGCGGCAATGCTGGATTTTAACACTGCAGTCACACATTGCTTTTCCTCGTGCCAGAATCACTTTAATTCAGTTTTCAGGGCCCTAGAAGATCAGGAGAACAGAAACTGCAGGAACAACCTGCGTTTCAGGGGTGTGCTGGAATCCATCCCTGCTGAAGCTCTGATGGAAACTATTAAGGGACTTAATAAGGGACTTTAAGGGACTCGCTCGCTTATCGGCCCTAATACGCCTGCGGACCTTGCTCTGTAGAGGGCTCACAGAGCTTTGCGCCCTAAACCTACAGCCTCTGATCCTCCACGGGATGTAATTTGCCGGTTCTTGAACTACACGGATAAGGGCGCTGTGCTGACTAAAGCAAGAAACATGGCTGCTCTCACTCTGCAAGGTTCTGCTATCTCCATCTATCAAGATCTGGCGTCTAGTACCCTTCAAAAACGTCGTCATCTGAAACTGCTTACTGATCACCTGAGGAATAAAAATATTATGTATCGCTGGACATTCCCGTTTGGATTATCATTCTTTCATGAGGGTCGTCGCATGCTTGTTTCGTCCGTGACGGACTTGGATTCCATATACGCTCACCTAGATATGGAGCCTCTGGATATAGAAGACTGGGATCCAGTTCTGGATTTGACGTCTCTTCCTGCTACGGCCCATTTGACACCATGGGAAGATGTTCCAGCTCCTAAACGTCAACGCAGTAAGAAGAAATCGGGACGCTTGGGTTCACGCAGATTAGTGGGGGAGAGAGAAGATCTGCCTTGAATTGCGGCGTTGTAATTCATGCTTTAAATCCTTATATCCTTTATTTTGCCATGGTGTGGACTGCTATGGCCTGATAGGCTGATTGTGATAATATATGGTTAACTTACCAGATTCCCCCCTTTGGAAGGTTGTGTGAACCGCTACTGTTTTTGTTCTCCGTTTTGGGGTACTGTCCCCCATCTTTGTTATTTATGTTTGTTTTCCCTTTTCCCGTCCTGTTGTTGGTACTGTCCGCGTACTTTGTCCTTAGTCCTGCAGCATTGTGGAAAATGGATATTCTGTCTCTCAGCTCACCTTCACATGGTACCGAAGAGGTCAACTGTAATTTATTCGCCTGTCAGGGTCAGACGTGCGATACTGTATCTTGCCTCTGTACTTTAATATGGCTGCCCTGAAGATTGTGTCATATAATGTGAAGGGCCTTAACTCCCCCTCAAAGCGTTGTCAAATTTTTTCTTTTATGAAGAAAGCGAAATGTGATGTTATGATGCTGCAGGAGACACACTTTAAGAAGGATCATTATCTGAATCTTTCTTTCTCTCATTTCCCGGTATGGTTCCATTGTGGGAGCAATAGCTCGGCATCCAGGGGGGTTGGCGTGGGTTTTAAAAAAGCAGTACCGTTTGTCTGTCTATCTTCCACTCTAGATCCAGAGGGCAGGTATGTTATATTGAAGGGCAAGATAGGCACTCAAATTATTACTTTTGTAAATTTATATGCTCTCAATGTTGAGCAGGTTTTGTGGTTGAGTAAGGTTCTACTCGTGGTGGACTCAGTGGCAGAAGGTATGATTATCATTGGTGGGGACATCAACCTGGTTATGGATCCTTTAGTGGATTCGTCTGTTAAGAAATCGGCTATATCTTATAGAGCTTTGAGGAAGGTTAAGACTTTTCTGGAGGATCGTGGCCTGGTTGATGTATGGCGATGTTTTCACCCAACTGAGGTGGACTACACCTTTTATTCTCCTATGCATGATTCCTACCAAAGATTGGACCACTTTTTTCTGCACAAAACTAACCTTCAATACTGTGTGAACACGGTTATAGGCTCCCGAGTGCACTCAGATCATGCACCGGTTTTTCTGTCATTGCAGTTAGCTAATATACAAAGCAGATCGCCAAGGTGGAGGCTTAATGATTCGGTTTTAGGGCTACGGGACGTCAAGGATAATATTAAGGGAAAGCTGGAGGAATATTTTAGGCTTAATGCTATACCAGACACTTCTCCCCAGGTAGTTTGGGATGCCCACAAAGCCTTTGTTAGAGGACATTTGATTAGCATCTGTTCTCATATAAAAAAGGAAAGAGATAGAGCCGTTGAGACACTTCTGTCCCTGATTCAGAAATTGGAAAAACTTCATAAACAGTCTCTAGCTAGCCAACACTTGACTAAACTGAATGACCTTAGATCCAAGCTTAAGAACTTACTTAACGCCTCTTCTGCTAAATACTTTGAAAGGTCCCGACAACATTTTTACGCCCATGGCAATAAGGCCTCTAAGTTTTTGTCCAAGAGGGTCAAACAACGGCAGGTTAACAATCATGTCCATATGTTAAAGACACCGGATGGCAGCTTGACTTACTCGGCCCCTAGAATTGCTACTCTGTTTAGAGACTTTTATCATAACCTTTATAATCTGGAAAAATCGCTACCATCGGGGTGTCTGGAAGAGAGACCTGGGCTCATATCCTCCTTTCTAGACTCTCTCTCTCTCTCCCGGTCATCTCCGAGGCGCAAGGGGCAGTTTTGGCGAAACCATTTACTATGGCGGAAGTGGAGATAGCTGTTAAGCAGTCCCCAGTGGGCAACTGCCCGGGGCCAGATGGCTTATCTATAGACTACTATAGATCCTTCAGAGAAGTACTCCTTCCTCATTTACTATGCATTGCAAATCTCACTACTGAGGGTGTGCCTTTATCTGTAGATATGTCAAGGGCATATATTTCCCTTATTCCCAAAGAGGGGAAGGACCATACGATTTGCGCCAACTTCAGACCCATCTCGCTTCTGAACACGGACCTGAAGCTGATAGCAAAGATGTTGGCATCTCGTTTAAAACAGATTCTCCTGGACATTATATCACCGGATCAAATCGGGTTTGTGATGCAAAGAGAGGGAAAGGATAACTCTACTAGGTTATTGCACATACTACATCACTCACAAAAAAACAGGGTTCCTACAGTCCTTCTCAGCACAGATGCTGAGAAGGCCTTTGATAGGGTGAGTTGGAACTTTATGAGACAGACTATGTTGGCATTCCACCTCCCTACCCCATTAATTAATGCTGTTTTTTCAATGTACGCATCCCCCTCGGCGGTTATAACCGTGAATAGTGTCCTGTCCTCCCCTTTCGCAATTAGTAATGGTACACGGCAGGGGTGCCCTCTTTCCCCCCTGCTGTTTGTCATGGTTATGGAGACTTTGATGCAGTCTATACGATTACAGCCAGATATCGTGGGTATGTGTTTGGGAGGAGTGGAACATAAAGTAGCAGCCTATGCAGACGACCTACTTCTGATTGTCACGAACCCTATCACTGCACTCCCAAAAGTAAAAGAAGTACTGGACTCTTTTGGCTATATCTCAAATTTTTTGATTAACGCAAGTAAAGCTAAAGCACTAGGTATAGCACTGCCGTCAGATTGCAGAGTAAGATTGATGGCCAATTCGGCCTTTGATTGGTCGTCATCGCATATAACCTATCTGGGGATTAAGATGTGTGCAAACTGCGATGAGTTGTTCTCCTTGAACTTCTCACCGCTACTAGCTTCTTTCCCCGACTGGTTACAACGATTAGATCTGCCTTACCTGTCGTGGTTTGGTCGGAAGAACATTGTTATGTCCTATGTCCTGCCTAAGCTTACCTATTTGATGCAGACATTGCCGGTAGCTATCCCACGGCTATATTTCTTACGTATAATCAGAATATTTGCTAAGTTTATTTGGAAGGGGAAAAGGGCACATATTGCGAGGCCCATTTTAACTCGGCAGAAAATAGCAGGTGGTATTGGTTTTCCTGATCCAGAACAATATTATAGGGCAATACACTTAGCTAGGGTGCTGGATTGGATGCGGGCCCCTGGACATAAACTGTGGGTGGCATTGGAAAATGCCCTATCCCCGACGCTGCTTCGTACTCTCATACTAATGGACCCCTCCCTGATTTCGAATAGTGGCCCCTCGAACCCTTTTACGTGGGCAACCCTTTCAGTCTGGAAGGGGTTTTTAGCTAGCCTGGGAGGACAACAGCTGCCATCTCCCCTGATAGAGATAAGAGATATTATGGGGGCGGCCACCAAGGCTGTGCGGGACAATGCTCCATTGCATGTTAGTTGCTCTCAGACACCGCTGACACAATTATTGGACAGCGATGGTTGTTTGATCTCCCATTCTGCTCTAATGTCAAAGTTATCTGTTACCAACGGTCATTTTTTACTACTTGCTTATGTAAAAACTACCACTTTGTTATGTTGTAGGTCTACCTCGTTTCACAGAGAGGCAAACTGGTTTGAAACGCTGTTTTCGCAGAACCGCACGCCAGTTAAAATCATCTCTCAGATTTATAGGAAGATCTCTGTCCCTCTTGCAGCCAGACCTCCATATTTTATAGGGTTGTGGGAAAGAGATCTAGGAAGGAAATTTACTAATGCTGAAATCTCTCGGATATTGGTCGCCCCGCATAAAGTGTCTAGATGCATTAAGATACAGAAGAATAGTTATAAAATATTATCCCGTTGGTATAGGACGCCAGATAAGACTAGCATGTTTGGCTCATCACACCCGGATACGTGTTGGCGCTGCGGGAGGGACAGAGGTACATTTTACCATGTTTGGTGGGAATGTGCCTTGCTGAAAGCATGGTGGGAAAAGATTTTTTCAATAGGTAACTCCATATGCAACTGTTTAATTCCGGTGTCGCCAGAAATTGCGTTACTCTCTCTTGCGGACTCCTCGGTCCCAGTAGTCCCTTTTGCTCTATTCAAACTACTGATAGTGGCGGCTCGCCTGTTAATTCCCCTTCATTGGCTATCTGATTCAGTTCCATCTCTGGATCACTGGATTGCGCGGGTGGATCAGATATATAGATTTGAGGAGATGTCTCATTGGGACTCTCACTCTAGGGACAAATTTCTCAAGATATGGCATCCATGGAAAGTGTATCGTAAATTTGTGTGATTTGACCATAATGTAAATTGAGATGTCAAATTGTGCCTTCTTTTGTGGACAATATTGCTTGACCTTGATGTACCAATGTTTTCCCTTCCCTGTGTTATCACCCTTTTTATTTTTTTTTATTTTCCTTTTCTCCACCTATTTTCTGTTAAAGGGAATGTGTTGCCAGAAAAACATGTTTTTTTTTTTTTAATTAAACATTTAGTGTGTGGGTGATTAAACATTGTTCAAATTTTTTTTATTTTTTTCACGAGTCAGGAAATATTATAAATTAATTCTAATTTATAATATTTCCCATTTCTGGTCACTAGATGGAGCTATTCCCAAAATTGCAGCATTGCAAAATTGGGTAAAAAGCCCTCGCTCTAGTGAGCTCTCAGCATCCCCCCCCTCCTTTATCCTGGCTAGTGTAGGGATAAACGAGGGGTTTGAACGGTGTAACCTCCTACACTGTGTGTCGCCATTTTTTGAGCTAACACACAGTGTAGTAGGTTTACATACAGTAGTAAACACACACAAACATGAACATACATTGAAATCTCTTGCCTGCTCCTGCCGCCGCGGCTCCCTCCGGCCCGTCCGCTCCGTCTGCTGCCGCTGGTCCAAGTGCACAAGTCCGGAAGCCGCGACCGGAAGTAGTAATATTACTGTCCGGCCGCGACTTCCGGTCCACAGGAAAATGGCGCCGGACGGCGCCAATTTCAAATTGGACTGTGTGGGAGCGGCGCATGCGCAGTTCCCACACAGACGCCGTACACAGAAGTGAATGGGAGGGGACCCGTTCGCAGTCCCTATGGGACTGTGGCTGCCGTATTCCATGTCTGTATGTGTCGTTAATCGACACATACAGAAATGGAACAAAAAATGGCAGCCCGCATAGGGAAGAAAAAGTGTAAAAATAAGAAAAAGTAAAACACAAACACACAAATAAATATAAACGTTTTTAATAAAGCACTAACATCTTTAACATATAAAAAAATAATTTGTGATGACACTGTTCCTTTAAGTATGTATAACATGATATGAGATGTAATATGATGTTTACCTACCTGTTCAGACATATGTCTTTTGGTTTTGTTGAAAAATTCTATAAAAATTTTAAATAAAAAAAAACAAACAAAAAAAAAAACAGTCCATATAAATAAAGACTTTGATGATAGAAAATAAGCCATTTAGTAAATCTGATATCTACTAGTCTGGTCTAGAGAGTCCTAGACTATAAGCACATATACTAGTAATGTAATTGGTGTTAAAATATTCAAGGGGTCTTCTGCCCCCCTAATGTTCTTAACATGAGAGCACTCGACTGTTTTCATAACCCCCATAGTGCTGTATGGAGCAGGGGCCTAACTTCTCAACCACTACTCCATACAAACTCCTCCTCAGTGCTGTTGTGATCAGTAGTAGGTCATAAAAGTTTGCCACTGGAATAGCCCTTTAAGTTGTTTGTAAAAGTTTGAGTTGATATAGACTGTTTTAAGTAGTTGAGTACAAAGTTATAACTTGCATCTATTCTATATAAATAATTCAGATGTGATTATTTTTGTATCTCATCCGTCATAGACTGTGGCAGCAAATTTACAGAACATCAATCATCGGGCTCCAGGTCATGTATAAAGACTTACAATGCTCTCCATGGTAACTGTGATTGGTGTGTAAATGCTTTCCCAACGTTAGTTTAGGTTTTGTTTTTCTAGTCTGTGACCTCCAGACCTTCTTATGTAGTTCTTCCAGCATTACATCTAACCTTTGCTGTCCTCGTAAAGCACCAGCTGGCACAAGAAATATTTGTCCACTTTTTTCAATGAGCCTTCCAGTAGCTCAGCCACTAGCAGTGGGACAGCGTCTACAGGTCACAATACTAGGAGATGTCATGCCACCTCTTCATGGACTAACTCTCCGAGGCTGGAGCCAAGTTAAATTACTGTGTGTGCTGGAAAATATTGCAAATTCCTTAAGAAGAATGTGCATGAGAAACTCCGGCAGGAGGTCTAATCCCACCTTAGTCTGAGTGAAGTATGAATCCTGCCGCCCTCTCCATCTGTAATAACGTATTTGAATTGACTTTTTACATCAGCTGTAAATCTGTGATCAGTATAAACCCCCAAGAGGGGTTATATCTACTTTTTGTGCAATAAGCTAGTTTCACCAAAAATGTCTTCATTTTGTAGAATAATACACATATATCCAAAATTTTAAAAAAAGCAAGAACATGGGGCCATTGTTTGGTGCCTAACAGATTATTGCTTTCATTTCTCTACCCAAAAATGAGTGGTTGAGAGGATATCTAAGTCTGGGTTGCTCTGTATTTTATAAAAAGGCCGCAATTTTAGCCAGTGGAAGACGGAATATGATTGTCAACATGAAACTTGTTCCTGTCACTGTCTCCTGTCCCCTGTAGTTGTTATTATCTTTACTCCAAGCAGTGTCAGGGAATAGAGGGTATGGTAACAACTCTGCTACCTCTCATTGCGGAGAAGCCTCACACACACTAGTGTATTACGGTTCCGTACAACCTCCAAGTTCTATGGAGCCATAAGAAGTTGCCAATAGACTTTATGGGGACCTACTCTGCCATATTTTCCTTATGAAACCAATTTTTTATGTACATAATGCTGGGGATTTAGGTAATCATAAATAACTGTATGGGTATGTTCACACAAGGCACAAACACTACGGATTTTCCATCCGGATTTGCGGGCAGAAAATCTGCAGCAGGTTACAGTAGCTGCAAAGTGGGTGAGGATTTTAATATATAATATATAATATATAGTTTGAAATCCATGAAATCAGACATCAGACCAGGCCACAAGAATTGCACTCCAGCCTCAGAGACGTAGAACACAGACCCCAGGAATAGAATTACTGCTTATTGTCTTAATAAGTTCTTGAAGGTACTGGTTCCCCTTGCGGAGATCCAGCTGGTGAAGGGAGTCTTCCTGGCAATGCTCCATGGCAAAAGTATGCAAATTAGCTCTCCTTTAGAAGGAAGAAAACTGTCTCTCTGGTGCCACCTATAGGTAGCTACCCTTGTCAGTCAATTGGGTCGGACATTGACCTACAGGATAACTACCTATTGGTGGCATTAGACAGACAGTTCCTTCTGGCAGAGAGCTAATATACATATTGTCTTTTAAGTTAGTTTTATTCCGTTCCAGTATATATTGGATATTGAGATAACCACATGAATGCGTTCATTACAGGGGTAAATCTCGCAACCAGGGGGCACTATAGCAAAATTATATGCTATAGAACTAAGGGCCATTCCAACAACTTGTTCTCTAACAGGTCAGGGCAAGCTTATCCCCTCCATTTCTTTGTGTATGTCAATTAAGATTATGAGTGAACTAGAGGGAAAAGGTCTCCCATAACAGTTGCATGGTCGACACTCCTGTGTCTAACTCAAGGAAGATTTTACTATGGACATACAAAGGCTGCTATGGACTTGTAGGAATGTGGGGATAAAGTGGTGCTGTATTTATTTCTGTTTCATGTTTTGACAGAATATGGTGTACTTTAATTGGTACTATTGCTT
Source organism: Rhinoderma darwinii (assembly GCF_050947455.1). NCBI lineage: Eukaryota > Metazoa > Chordata > Amphibia > Anura > Rhinodermatidae > Rhinoderma > Rhinoderma darwinii. The sequence continues at coordinate 32,781,899 of NC_134696.1, read as the reverse complement.
ATAGGATGCCATGCAATATATGTTGACCTCTCAGGAGTGTCGATTCCACTAGAGGGACCTTTTCTTTTACAACATTTGTTTATTATCCTTTATGTTTTGCTAATAATTTGTGATTGGCAGATACAGGCAATGATGAACCCAGCTCATTACATATATACACCACAAGAACAAAGCTCAGTACATATATACAGCACCAGAACATAGCTCCTTACATATATACAACACCAGAACCAAGCTCATTACATATATACAACACCAGAACCAAGCTCATTACAGATATATAGCACCAGAACCAAGCTCAGTACATAAATACAGCTCCAGAACAAGCTCAGTACATAAATACAGCCCCAGAACCAAGCTCAGTACATAAATACAGCCCCAGAACCAAGCTCAGTTCATATATATAGTACCAGAACCAAGCTCAGTACATATATACTTCACCAGCACAAATACAGCTCAATTTAGTGCAACCCTGCCGTATAGGTTTGCACTAAATTGTTTCCAGCTCCCAGCATGGTCAGAACAATGGTAAGGATATGCTGGGAGATGCTGTTTCACAAAAAATTAAATCATATCATAATCATACCGCCCATCATCTCGCTGCAGATCATACAGTGACTACAGTGCTGATTAGAGGCAGAATAAACATTGACATTAAGTGACTCACCGGTGACGTCTCAGATTCTAGTTCTTTTTCTCCATCCGGTCCAGACCTCTATGATGACTTCTCCCGTTCACAGCCCATTTCTGCAGTTTGCCGCTCAGATGTCTTCAGCTTCTCACTTTTCCAACATTTCTTCACCTATAAACAAAGATAAAGTTCTCATTATACCACACACTATGCCCCTAAATATAATAGCGCCATACACTGCACCTCTAATTATAATAGCACCATACACTGTGTCCCACACACTCCGTGCCCCCTGTAGATAGTACCTGCCAGAGCCCCCTGTAGATAGTGCCCCACATATAGCCCACCCCTGTATATAGTGTCCGAAATATAGCTCCCCCTATAGTGCTCCACAGATAGCCCACCCCTGTATATAGCCCCCTGTAGATATAGCCCACCCCTGTATATAGTGCTCCACATATAGCCCACCCCTGTTTATAGTGCCCCACATATAGCTCCCCCTATAGTGCTCCACAGATAGCCCACCCCTGTATATAGCCCCCCTGTAGATATAGCCCACCCCTGTATATAGTGCTCCACATATAGCCCACCACTGTATATAGTGCTCCACAGATAGCCCACCCCTGTATATAGCACCCCTGTAGATATAGCCCACCCCTGTATATAGTGCTCCACAGATAGCCCATCCCTGTATATAGCCCCCCTGTAGATATAGCCCACCCCTGCATATAGTGGTCCACATATAGCCCACCCCAGTATATAGCACCCCCTGTAGATAGAGCCCCCCCCCCATAGATAAAGCCCCCCCTGTAGATAAAGCCACCCCCCCGTAGATAATGCCACACACTTTTTTATTACGATAAAAAAACAAACTATTCAAACTCACCTTAACCCAGTTCCCGCGCCGTCCGGCAGCAATGGAGACCTGCTCTCTTCTGCGCAGGTCTCCTGGGGTTGAACAAAGCATCCATGAAAGGCGCTGATTGGCAGGGCAGAATGACTTTCCCTGTCAATGAGCGCCTTTTAACGACACAAGCGGTGCAAAGTATCACGCCGCTTCACTCGTAGAAAGGCGCTGAATGGCCGGGCACGGAACGTACCCGGCCATTCATTGCTTCTAATTGTACGTGTCCTATAGACGCAGGTACAATTATAGTGCAGGAGGGGTGGCGCTGGAGCCCCCCTCTAAGTTGCGCCCGGGGCACATGCCCCGTCTGCAGCCCCCTAGCTACGCCCCTGCAGAATGGGTCAGGAGCCTCGCCGCATCAGCCAGGAAGCAAGCAAGCCTTAGAAACTAGGCTTGAAATTCGCCTTGAAAATTTAGCCCTGTATCAGGAAGGAGTGCCCTTAAAGGGGCTGTCCATTTCAGTAAATTAATGTTATTTTTGTATAATTAAAAGTTTTAATATTTTCCAATAAACTTTCTGCATAAATTCCTCACGGTTTTCAAGAACTCCACTTGTTGTCATTCAGTAGAAACATTCATTGTTTACTTCCAGTGGATAACTTTTTGTCCATGGTCATGTGATGGACACATAGGTGCCGGGATCGTTACAGTATGTGTATCAGAGCTGTGTCTTCTAACAATCCCAGCACCTGTGTGTTGATCACATGACCATGGACAGAATTTGTCCACTGGAAATAAACAATGAATGTTTCTACTGAATAACAACAAGCAGAGATCTTGAAAACCATGAGGAATTTATACAGAAAGTTTATTGTAAAATTGTATAACTTTTAATTATGCAAAAAATAACATTGATTTACTGAAACCGGACAAACCCTTGACAATAAAGTATATATCGTATGTTGAAAGTATAATGTCTTCGTTTTAAAGCTACTTAACACTTCGGTCGAGCTTAAAGTTTCGAACACAAAAGATACTTTAGGTTCAATTGTCCGGTTACATTTAAAGAAGCCTTGTCAGAAAATACCCTCCCTGCGGCAGTGACCTCCAACCCGACCTTGAAAGCTCTCTAGGAGGCTACAGACTTCATTCAGTGTGAGCCTAGGCAGGAAGATTGTGCCCATTGATGTGCAATCCTTGCAAAAGGGTAAGAGATGAAACCCATAAAAACAGATTCCTTTACAACCATAAACTGGTTTGAGTCGTGGTCCAAGAGGTGAAAGGTGAATGTTTTATCCGCTCATCCTGTGGAGTCCAACTTCATTCTTAACCTTCATGTAGGACAGAAGTGGATAAACATCCCAATGTAGTTTGAGGGCACAGGCTTCTTTTCCATGAAGTTTTTAACCAGTATTTACAGATCTACAGGATTTGTATATGGACATGTTCACACGTTAAATAATTGATGAGGATTCAGGCATTCAGCACCTAAATCAGGGAACCTGTAACTAGATTATAGAGCTAGAACTACCATACTGCTGGGGTTCACTGTTCTAAACAAGCATTTTATCTAAAAAAAAGTTAGAAATGACGATGCTAAAATGGATTTACCTAAGATATGTCTTTAAATATGCTGCAACAGCTGGTCAACTAGATGTAGGAGATCACTGTGTGAGTGTGTATCATTTATGTATTGCTATAATTTTATAAAAGTTAAAAGGGTAAGTAAACTTTTAAAAACTTTTGACATGTCATAGTGATTGGTGGGGGTCCAAGCACTGAGACCCCCACCGATTGCGAAAACGAAATGGCAGAAGCGGGTGAGCGTTGGGCCACTTAGTTTGTAATCGACTTTCCTTAGAAAGCCGAGCAAGTGGTGTACGGGCTCATAGTCTTTTTATTGAGCCGGTACACCGCTTGCTTAGCTTACCTAGAAGAGCCAATCAGAAACGAATCGGCACAGTGCTCATCTGAGTTTTTCTGCCGCTTTGTTTTAGCGATCGGTAGGGGTCTAAGTACCCGGGCAGCCGCCGATCAAAACTTCAGACATGTCAAAAGTTTTTTTGCAAGTTTAGTTACCCTTTAAGATACATTAAATGGGTTGTTTGAGATTAGAAAACCATGGCTTGTTCTTCCAGATATAGCGCCACTCTTGTCCAATGTCTGTGTCTGGTATTGCAGCTCAGCTCCATTCAAGCGAATGGGATTGAGCTGCAATACCAGACACAGCACATGTACACGAGTGGCGCTGTTTCGGTAGTTAAGCAGCCATGTTTTTCTAATCTCATATAACCAAGTCGACTTACTATAATTACACATTTTGTGCCAGGTAGCTCATCTCTACCAAATCTGACAAACTTACCATTACTACTTCTCATTACAAGTCATTCTACAGTCACTAAACATCCACATGATTAATAACTCCGTAACATAAAATTCCGAGCACTGACATTCAGTGGCAATGTAGATTTATTTTAGAAATATACTCATCATATAGCATCTCATTATCTCAACTACCTGTCTCCAAGACCAAATCTATACCTCATTCATGTGACAGCACAATAGTAAATATTTAACCTCTTACTCTCCCCTTCTGACCCTGTCTGTTCTCGTTTTCTTCACTCCTCTTCCATCACAATAAGTCCATCTGTAAATTAGCGGTGCAAGGTTTCATTAGACCCACATCTGTCCTTTCTGAATAGAGAACATGGGGCTTTCCCTATTTGATCATTTCTATTGCACTTGTAGATTCTTACAAAGTTTTCCAGGAAAAAATATTGACGGCCTATACTTAAGTCAGTGTACGTAGGGTCTCACTGGAGCGCTGCAGCCCTTCCAATGTTTATCCAGGCACCTAATGTCCGTCCGCGCGGCTGTACCTGGAACTGCAGCTCAGTTCCATTCAAGTGAATGTCATCTGGTGGTGGCTGCCTGCACTACATGCGTGTGCACAAAAAGTAACATACTAATTTGCATTTTACTGGTTTGAATTTCACAGAAACGGATGCCAGGAAAGTTAATTTTCTATGTTTCACTAAACTCAGCATCATTTAGTGGGATGGTATAGTGGTAAAGGCCAATAGAAATGGGGAGTTACTGGTGAACTCCCCCAGTCTGCACTATGGTCTCATAGATTTGTTCCTTGCAGCTGTACGTGGGAACCACTAGAAAGGTGGATGGTTGCAGATTTTCTAATTCTGCATGTAGCTCCAGAATACGTGTCCTCCAAATTCCAATGATGGAATTTGGAGGACCAGGTAAACTTGTTCTCTTTAACCGGAAGGACGCAAATTGGCCCCTTTTTGTTATCCCAGTGGGATTTCAGTGATATAGTAACAGAGAAATTCTGTCATTTAAAATAAAGAATACAATGCCACATGATAAAAACCGAGACAACTTATATACCGATATAAAAAAATACAATATTATAATATTTTTTTGTCCTGCCATACAGTGTGCAAAACAGAAACGTATAGCTTCATGTATGGTGCCATATATTGAGCCACATTTACCCAGAGAAGCACTGAAAACCAGGGTTGTAGAGGAGAACTCTCTAAATGATACACAAGAAATGATGGAGAATGCCACGATTGTTGTCTCTTCATAAAATATATCGCCATATGCCGTTGTACTATTATAAACTTCTAGCCATGACTCATCTGTTCATCATCCTCCATCTCAACATCTTCATGGAACTGCAGTCCACTGACTTCTACCGGCTTATCTTTTATTACAGGAGAAACATGTCTGTGACTTTCATGAGAGTCCGAATAAGACTGGCACTGCTGTCAGGGTCTGAGCCCAATTTATAGACCTGATGTGATGATCAGGGCCGGTTGTAGAAAGGGTGGCCCTTGGTTCTGACAGTCACATCTGCCACTTTTTCCTCGCCCTGCAAGACGTGTCTATGGTCATCTGCAATATGTGCAAAATATTTTATCGCGTTCTATCATTTAAATTTTGCTGCAAGACTGCAGCGAAGAGATTCTTGACCATTTTTTGTATACCTCTATTGGGCAGTACAATCTTGTCAGAGTGTATGTACCACGAACACCCCTTAAAGTAAATGGGTTCCGCCGGCAACGAAATCGGCGCTTCAAGTATTTCCGTTGTTCTGCTCTTCTGACGGAAAAGAACAATGGAAGCAGGTGTGAACCCAGCCTTAGAAATCCAGTTCCAGTAGCCCAAATCTCCTCATCATAGACGAGCACATAAGAGGCAAACTATGCAGTTGCTAAGGGGCCCTTGGATAGAGGAAAGCCAGCCCTAGTTGGACCTATCCTCTTTGCTACAGAGTTCAGTGAACCTTCTCCTGAAGAACTGCATTGCTAGCAAGCAAAGTGTTGAGAATGGAGAGCGTGGAGGAGAAAACAAACACCAGGATCTTCCATCCTAGGTGGCAAAACCTGGCGTCATAATGAGGGGCTCATTTTTATTTTTGCAATGGGGCTCCCTCTCTTCTATGTATGCCACCGCCACAGATTTAAAGAGAGAGTGATATTGTCCTTAGCTCCTGCCAAATCTTAGGTTTTGGGTGAAAGTGAACTTTATGTGTATTTTTTTTCCTACTTCTCCAAGTCCATTCTATTACATAATATTTGATAATCCCATATCTGTATAGTCCCAATAGCTTAACAGGAAAGGGTGGTTCATGACATCACGTAGATAATGTACAGACAACGAGCGTGTTATTTTCCAGAGGAGGCTTGCCAGGAGAACTTCAGAGGTCTTTGTGTTGAAAGATCCCAGGTAAGGAAGATTTTAGGAGTTGGAGATTGACATGTGAATCCTATTAGAATGAATCCAGAATGCAATTTTGTAAACAATAGACCTCTAGTTGCACTTGTGCTGTAAATACATAAAGTGCCTTCTTCAGTCATGAAACTGTAATTTGTAGTGTTAGTAATAATTAGGATTTTTTAGTGATGCATGAAAATTATTAAAGTGCAGAAGCAGCTTCAAAGTCCTTCAGTAATGTGAGACAGATGATAATGATCTATGTGATGGTGATAAAGGATGTGTGTAATGTTAGGCAGAGATTGAGGAGCGTTGCCTGTTTCTGTATACTGACACCTATTATTGCATTATAGCAATATTACATTAACACATACATTCAACACAATTCATAGGTTTTGTCTTCTAAAGAATCAGACTTCTCAAAATTTACACAAACTTATATTGAAATGAACTGTCACTGCAGCAAATTTTCCGTCAACTACAATTTGATACATCATGTCCACGTTGGATTGCATATATTTTTGCTTTAGGGTACAACTTTGACTGCTCAGAAAATATGAAAGTAAGCAATATTTTGGATCATTATGAAGAAGCCAGGATTAGAGTATGGGCCAAAGGCATATGTAAGAGGGTTAATTTTTAGTGTATGGCCCTTGACTCCATCATGGCACCTCGAGGATTGTGCAATTATGGAAGCACAGGTCAATGGAGCAGAACTTTACTCCAGTTGGGCCATAATGCGTATGGTTACAATCAGCATCACTTATCTTAGTGGTAATAGTCTCTAATGGGTACACAGTTTGGCGGTTACAGTCTCTGGTGGGCACTTAGCAGTTCAAGCTCTGATCTCTGGTCAAACTTGCAAACTTGGTACAGGAACATGATAGAAGAGGTCTGATACACAGGACCTTCTCCAGTCATGACACTCTATGAGGCTGATCCAAGTAATTCAGTAGTCTGGCTAGGGTTAATGCATACCATAGATTCTGCCCGTGAAACTGCTATGGCGCCCTTAGATAGTGGGAGCCCAGCCGAGTAACCATACCCCCTATAGAAATAGATTAGCCCTTCTGTTTGATCTTTGCTATAAGGCCCTCTATTTATGCCACCGCCTAAAAGGGCAATGCCACAGTGCCTCCAACATTTGGGTGGCTAGACCACCTCATCCACACAATGGTCTAAACTTACATGACTGCGACTTTTGTGGGACTATTTAGTAATTGTATAGTGTTTCTATTTGCGCACAAGATCAGACTATTATTTTAACACTGTATTGCAGTTATGTTTACTGTAGGGCATTACTATATTGCTTTTAATCAATAATAATTGGCTGAGAATTTCTAATGCCATACAATTTATCAAAATAGGTTTCCATGTAAAAAAAAATTCTGATCACATATAGTGACTTATTAATTGTCCACCGTAAAAAGGTTGTCCTATCAGAGACATCCTCCTTCATTTAGTAGTTGGTGTGGAAAACAGCTGATTTTGCCAGGGAAGCCGCGGTCAGCCAGGCATGTCCCCTGCGCATGTACTATTACATGACGGCCAGTTAGATGATCGCATCTCAAGTTCATCAGTTTGGACGCTGCTCTTATAGAGCGGTTCTTTGTTCTGGCTCAGAGATTGGAGCCCCAAGCGGGGGACCTTGGTCTATGACATACATATGTTCTTATAGGGCATATGGACAGGGGTTGTCTCTATGCGACAATCTCTTTAAAGGGTAACTAAACTTTCAGAAAACTTCTGACATGTCATAGTGACATGTCAGAAGTTTTGATCGGTGGGGGTCTGAGCACTGAGACCCCCACTGATTGCTAAAATGAAGAGGCAAAAGCGCTCGGGTGAGCACTGAGCTGCTTTGTTTATGATCAGCTTTTCTCAGAAAGCCGAGGTAACAGTGTACAGACTCAATAGAAAGTCTATGAGCCCATACACCAACTGCTCGGCATTCCAAAAAAAGCCGATCAGAAACGAAGTGGCTCAGCGCTCACCCGAGCGCTTCTGCCGCTTCTATTTAGAGATCGGTGGGGATCTCAGTGCTCGGACCCCCTCCGATTAAAACTTCTGACGTGTCAGAAGTTTTCTGAAAGTTTAGTTACCCTTTAAGTTACATATGATAAAGAGGCTAAACTAAGCCATTTTTTGTTTTAAATGTTTGCTTTTTTATCCTTTTCCAAAATGATATCTTAAAAACCAGCAGCAGAATGGCCCAAAGTGATTGCAAGGAGGGAGCGCATATCTGTGACAGTGTCAATATTTGCAGTTCGTAAATGGGGTGTACCCGTAGCGGAGGGCTCTACTTGCAGAAATGTCCCTATTGAACTAATTGTAAAGAGCATGAAACTCTCTCATAAGACTGGATATAAAAATGTGGATACCTTAAGTTCCCTTAAAAACCCAAGTGTCTGCCCCATGACTGTGAGGAGTACGGGGAGCGCTGAATATCCAGCACTAATGAACTACGCTGATGGAGTAGGGGTTAATGCTGTAAAGAAATCGCCTAGTTGAAAAGAATGTCAGCCATTAGCTGGGATCCCAGTGCCTGCAGTATTGTACCAGCAGAATAAATTCTTTTCCCTGCTGCCCTGCTGATTCCCTGAGTTCAGTTAAATGTCAACTCAGCTTTGACAAACTGCAAATTACCAGAGGGCATGTAGTTCTTTCAATCCCACTGAACCCTATCAACAGGGATTTAATACCATATCGCTCACACTGGTTTGGGTCTAGGTATATCCCCCATCGGGAATAACCTACTCCCACTATGCGGAGGTGAAGAAACAAGTTTATTGGACATATTGGGGGAGGGCTGAATGACACTAAAAGGCACCAAAGTCCAAAATTACAAATGCTTTTCCTTTCTCCAAGGAAACCTGAACCTAATTACTGGCTGACACGCACAATTCACAGGCAAATATATCATGAAAACAGATGATACATGTAACTGCTGGTGCAAAGAGTACAAATAACAGTGTATGAAAGGCAAAAGGGCGACTATTTACTAAGCAAATTACTTTGGAAATCCTACTACTTTAAGCATCACTAGCATAATTAGATGTCCATAAAGGGTTTAGACAAGTGGGTAAACAGGGCGCCAGCTGTATACTCCTGTTCTGGGGTTCTGTACACCACCTTTTTAGAAGGATGTGCAGGCGATGTATTAAGAATCCCCATAATTTCCGGCTCTCCTTCAATCGGTGTTGCCGAAAGTGCTCTAGACGCTCTTAGTTAAAGTGCCGCTGTCTCATGGCGCTTTAAATCTCTGAAATGTGCAGAGCTACCAGGGAAATTAGATTACGTGTGAAATCTCTGTAGAGCAGAATATGTCAATGATCTATGAATAATAAGTAATAAGAAAGTAGAGGTAGCCATATTCACACAAAGCCACAAAAATTGTGCCAACACCAACATCAAATACATTTTTTAAAATCAAAAAAATCATATAGGACAACACACTATATAAATCATGATTAAAACATCACAATTCCCACCAGACTGCCCTGTATGCATAAATGGGAATCAAAAATTGTAGAATCATTGGAGCTTAATGAGTGGCATATACTCAATGACTCATCGTGAAAAATCTTTATTGATACGTCATTGATAGACCCGGCACTGATAGCTCATGGTCCAGATCTCTGCCGATCTAACATTTTTCTAACCTGCTTACCCCATTTGTTTTATGTGATAATGTGATAAGGGATAATGTACCAAATTGGATGGTCATGTTCCAAAATCTGAAGATTTTGCATCAAGGTTGTGTACATAGACTAATTTCCGCAATCACTCCCCACAATTTAAAAATACCCCGACAGGCAGAAACTCGTGTTGATTGTGATGAATGGAAGGAAAAACCTCTCGCTTATCTTGTTGGATAGGCCGGATTTATTTGATAACATTTTCACCATATGGTTTAGATACCTTGAGCCTTAGATCTGTTGGCAGTGACCCTTTAGATGCCCAGTAGCCCACAGTAAACTTAAATCATTGCATTGCTACATAAACATCTCAGTTTCAACTTGTGGACTTACAACCGTATATTCTTATTAAAGGGTCGCTATCATTTTAAAAGTGCCCCTTTGGCTTTAATCGGCTTTTCTGTCTATCCTGGTAGAGACGTGGTCAGACGTGTAAGATTTCAAAACTTTATATTAGCCCATATATCACTTTTCTCGGAAAGCCCAAAAAATTTGACCAATGTTGGAAAAATTGACCAAAAGGACAAAGTACTTAGTTCCTGCCCCATCATTCTAGCGAGTTGCACCTATCAACAATTCCGGCATATCTCTATGACTTCACAAGTGTTTGATAGTAACCCTTTACAGACTCTCCATTACTGTGCAAAATTCATAGTCCCTTCAGAAAAATATTTCTTACACAACCACACTACAACCACTATGTTACTCTGTTACTATGATGTTCTTACAATAGGAATCGTGTGGTCCAAAGAGTTAAAGGGGTTTCACCCACAGGCAACATTTATGACATATCCACAGGATATGTCATAAATGTAAGATAGCTGCGGGTCCCACCTCTGGGACCCGCATCTATCTCTAGAACGCGGCCCCCTAAACCCCGTTCTAGCTTTTTGTCCTCACGCTGACTCTCGGCCACTTACTGACTATATGATCGGGAGTTACGGAAACAATGTAACTTGCTGAGCTACACTGTTTCCGTAACTCCCTTAGTATTGAATGACAGTTACTGAAGCAGCGCAGCATGTGAGCTGCGCTGTTTCCATAACTACCATTCCGTTCTATGGGGCTTACGGAAAAAGTGTAGCTCAGCGAGTTACCCTTTTTCTTAATACATGGTCGGAAATCAGCCTGAACACAAAGAGGTAGAACAGGGTTTAGGTGGCCCCATTCTAGAGATAGGTGCAGGTCCCATCTATCTGACATTTATGACATATCCTGTGTATATGTCATAAATGTCCCTCGTGGGAAAACCCCTTTAAGACCCTTTTACACGGGCCAATGATTGGGCAAATAAGCTTCAATATGAACCCTCATTCTCGAACAATGCCCTGTATAAACAGGGCAACGATCAGCCGATGAACAAGCAAACGGTCGTTCATCAGCTGATCTGCTCGTTTATGCAGCATTAAATATTATCGTTGTCGGCAGTATATCTCAGTGTGTAAACAGGGAGATGTGCTGCCAACATGATGGAAATGTATGGGAACCAACAATCGTAGTAACAAATGCTCGTCCCCATACATAACCGATCACAGCTCCTTGTGAAAGGAGCATTTGAGTGCCGATCAACGAGCTCCCTCATTGATCTGCGCTTGTTTTCACGGCCCATATCTGGCTGTGTAATAGGATCTTTAAACTTTTTACTGATCTGTCCATAGTGTAACGTCCACAGCCGCGGACTGTCGTTCAAACTTACCCCTCGACGGCCGCGGCCATGGACGAGTGAGTGCTGGGCGGCAACTCCCTCCTGAGAGACGCCGGCACTCACTACCGAATCACTGTGCTAGTTCCCGTAGGGTGCGTCCGCGTTCGCGCCAGGCCTTAAAGAGCCAGTACGCGCATATGTGTAAAATCTGTAATCAGCCCATGATCACCCTGGACTATAAAAAGGGCTCTGCCCTTTCACTCATTGCCTGATCATTGTTGTGTTTACTCATGTTAGTCTTAGCAAATGGTCCCTTAGTGTTGTCCTGTTCCCGTTGTTCCCGTGTCCTGCTACCTGTATCCTGTGCTATATTTGTTCCTGTGCCTTAGAGTGTTGGAGCCGTGTTGTGCCACCGGTCACGCCTGCTGTTATACACCACGTCTGGTGTCATCTACCTGCAAATTCATCTGTATCTAGCCTCCGCTACTGTCTGGATTATCAAAGGTACCCTTGTACTAGGACTGTGGTTTGGCCAGCTGCTACTCCGCTACGGTGGTGCGGCTTAGTGGGTCCACATACCCACGGATCGTGACACATAGTACATTATCTCAGACACGTTGAGTGTATTTGTCTTAGCTGAGACTAGACAGAACAGCAGTTTTTGGATGCCCCTCTGAGATGTTTTGTGCACCTTTGCAGTAATTGTGGCAGGATGGCCACTCCTGGTAAGTGTCACCCTGGTTCCAAATTCCATTATAGCTAAAATCTTTACTGTGGTTGGATGGATCTCAGCACTTTAGAAATTGCTTTGTAACATTTTCCAGGCTGATATATTTCAACGTTTTTCTCATATTTTTGAGGATTTCTTTCGATATAGCAATGGTAAGGTAAGACAAGGTGCAACTATCAAATGGGTTATCTGAGTTAGGAGAGCAGCTACAAAGAGTACCTTTTTTTTTTTTTGGGAGAACCTGGCCCATCTGTGCATGTCAGCACATTGTAGTTGGTGACTGTAATGCTTTATTTCCCCTGCGCTGTGAGGAAATAGAGAACTTGCTATCTGGTTTCCCTGCAGATTACAGCTGATTGCTGGGGTTTCAGCAGTGGAGTTCTTGTGATCAACTAATTTTTTTCTAATAGGATTGAAGTGTCCAAAGTAGACAACCCCTTTAAGTTTTAGTGGGCAATTCATTTTTCATATGGGTGAAATGGGTGTTGGACAACTTTGTTCCACCAACTACATAAGTGAAGGGGCAGTGGCCCGTGCCTTTTCAGACATGCCCATATCACCGATGTATGATTATGGTACTTGCATTGAAATGAATCTCTGAGGTTAGCCAAGGGGGCACAGCAGCCCCTTTATTTTAGCAATTTAGGATATTTTTTATCGCGTTCACTGTGCAGTACAAATAACATGCTAAATTTATTGTGCAGGGCGTCACAATTAAAGAGATACCAAATATGTATTTTTCATATGTAATGTAATGTAATCACTTTTATTTATTTAAAAAAAAAAAAAAAAAACATTTTAAAGGAAACATTTATTCCAATACATTATTGCCTGCCTAACTGGGAACTGGGTATTTGTGATGGAAGCCATGGGGTCTATTTCTAGGTTCACCAATGCCATAGCAACACATTGGGACCATGTGATGGGGTGGAAAAGGGAACTCCTTCCCTTTGTCTAACCCCCTAGGTGCCACGGTCGCTATTGACTGTGGCATCTATGGGGTGAAACGGCTGGAATTGAAGAGTTATCTTTAATCTTGGCCATTACTGCGGGATGTCAGCTGTTAGTTAAGCTGCACGCAGTGTGCCATACATGTACAGAACGGTGAAAGAAAGGCTTAAAGGGAATGTGTCGCTAGAATTTTTTTTATTTTTTTTCAGTTAAACAATTAGTATTTAAGTGATTAAACATTGTTTTAATTTTTGAAATTTTTTCACAAGTCAGGAAATATTATAAACTAAATTCTAATTTATAACATTTCCATGTGCTGACCACTAGAGGGAACAGTTCCCAAAATTGCAGCATGGTCACTGTGGTAAAGCAACCTCATTGATGTATGCTGCAAATTTGGGGTGGACACACTCTCCTCTACTGTCCTCACACAATCCCCCCTCCCTTCTTCTGGCTAGTGCCAGGTGAAGGAAGGGTTTGAATGTGTTCAAACCTCCTACACTGTGTGCCGCCAATTACTGAGCGACTGCACAGTCCTAGGAGGATTAGATACAGGGCTCAGCAGACAGTAATACACGAACATACACGAACATAATACACACGAACATAATACACATATCACATACACGAAAATAAATTACCTGCTCCTGCCTCCGCTGGTCTACGCTCCTCTTCCCTGCACCTTCGCTTCGTTAAACATATGGCCGGAAGCCACGGTCGGAAGTCGTCATCTTACTGTCCGGCAGCGGCTTCCGGTCCACATGAAAATGGCGCAGGATTTTGCTCTACGAACGAGCTTCGTTTTGGTCACACAGACGGCGCACGCAACTGAAAATGGAATGGCTCCCGTTCGCATTCTCTATGGGGTTGTATGTGCCGTATTCCATCTCTGTTGTTAATCAACACATACAGAGATGGAAAAAAAAAATGGCAGCCCCCATAGAGAAGTAAAAGTCATAAAACATTAAAAAGTAAAACATGAGAACACAATGAAATAATTTTTTTAAAAATATTATATTAAAAGCAATATGATAAAAAATAAATAAAAATGACACCTTCCCTTTAAATAAAAATTATAAATCTGTAATCATGTTTTCAGTACAGGACAGTTGTCCGGCAGCGAGGCAGGGACTCCTAGCATCGTACATAACTATGATGCTAGGAGCCCGGCTCCCTGCAGTGTGTTGGGTCCGGTACTTGCGGCCGAAATACGTCCGTCAATTACGGACGTAATGACCTCGTGTGAACATACCCTAAGGCTGGGTTCACACGTGGCGGAATTTCACTTGAATTCCGCTGCGGACACTCCGCAGCGTTAATCCGCAGCGGAGCCGTTTCTCCATTGACTTCCACTTCTATCTAGAAGTGTTCGTTTAGACGATGCGTAAAATTCCGCTGCGGAGCATAGGCTGCGGAGCGGAATTTGGTGTCCGCAGCATGCTCTGTCTGTTGCGGACCAGTGGCGGACTGGTTGCGGACTCATGGCGGAATCTCTCCATTGACTTCAATGGAGATTCTACATTCCGCAATGAAGTCCGCAGCTGTCATGCACATGTTATGTGTGCTGCGGATGCGTCTTGCTTTTTTGACATGACATTTCTTAATTCTGGCTGGACCTATGTATTTCTAGGTCTACAGCCAGACTGAGGAAGTCAATGGGGCTCCCGTAATTACGGGAGCCTTGCTGGGAGACGTCAGTAAATAGTCACTGTCCAGGGTGCTGAAAGAGTTAAGCAATCGGCAGTAACTGTTTCTGCACCCTGGACAGTGACTACCGATCCCAATATACAGCAACCTGTCAAAAAATAGAAGTTCATACTTACCGAGAACTCCCTGCTTCTGTCTCCAGTCCGGCTTCCCAGGATGACGTTTCAGTCTAAGTGACGGCTGCAGCCAAGCACAGGCTGCAGCGGTCACATGGACTGCCGCGTCATCCAGGGAGGTCGGGCTGGATGCCGAAAGAGGGACGCGTCACCAAGACAACGGCCGGTAAGTATGAAATTCGTTTACTTTCACTAGGGAAAGTGCTGTCCCTTCTCTCTATCCTGCACTGATAGAGAGAAGGGAAGCACTTTTCCCGCAGTCCGCAGCAGCTAGTCCGCATCAATTTACTGCACATTTTGGGCAGATCCGCAGCGTAATCCGCAATGCGGATTATGTGCGGCATTGATGCGGACACTTGCGGAGAGAATCCGCCACGTGGGGGCATGCCCTTAGGTATCTATGGATTTCAATGGATGTATGAGAGCCCCTTGATCAGGGAAATTCCAGTCTATTAACTCAGCACACTCCAGGGTAGGAAGGTTTTCTGTGCCTACTTCGGTTTTTGGATCTCTCTTCGCACGATTCCATGCAGTGCAGCACAGCTACAAGCCCTCCCTACCCTTCCACAGTAACACTGTTAATCCTCATTTTCAAGATTCATGAATAGAATGCAAGAACTACGGTGACACAAGAAGACTGACATCTAAACAGGAAGCTAAGTAGGAAAGAGAACCTTTTATATCACCCAATTCTTTTCCTCTAGAAGTAATACTTCTAGTGGAGAATGGCTTCATAATACGGTATCCGATACGGCATGCCACACTTTTTTCTAGCACTTGAACCTCCGTATGACTCTGTTTGAAATCAGAGGCATATGGAGGTATAGTAGGGCCCTATAGAAGTCTATCAGTGCGGTATTACAACTTTGTGCAAGTTGTACAGAGTTGTAATTATATGCTATTCATTGGTTATAGTCAATATGTCTACCGGCACTATAACGGATCTGCTTAGTGGTTGTCACCTAGAATAATCTAGAATGCCAAGAAACCGCTAAAAGGAATATAAAAACTTAAAAATAGGAAAACGCAAGGAATTATATGTTATATTAGATTTTTATGACATTATATGACATAGCTGAAAGCAGATATAACAAAGACATAAAAAACATAGAAATCATATAGCCTAGATATGCTGGAACATGATGCACAGCACGCACAGGATTATTTGCAGTGCTGTAAAGTTCCTATTAAACTTAGCGATGATTGTAAAGCAATGGTCCTAATTGAAAATAGATTTATTTTTATTTTCCCAAATTAAAGGAGAATGTAATTGGTTTAAAAACAGCAGCAGGGAATTCATGATGAGCCCCCACAGTGGAAATGACTAAGTAAAGTAAGTGTATTCCTAGTGCACAGGTGGAGATTTTCACTTTCATGGGCAGGGGGCATTGCCTGGAGCGTCTTCTTTTTTTTCCTGTGAGATACCTCAGGCTGGTATTAAAAATGTGCACTTTTATTAGTAAGCGCTGAGTAGCGCTCAGCAGGACATGCCCCTGTTCCTGCGGAGAAATGCTCCGTGCTTAGTCAAAGGTGCAAGACAAAAGCTCACAGCTCAGGGCTGATGTCCTCGGCCCGGAGGCACCTGCACACCAGGTAACTACTCTTAAAATGCTCTTTCATGTTGCTGAACAAAAAATGAAATTACTACTTTTTAAAGTGATTGAATTTCTAAAAATCTTAATGTCCCCACTATTTGGACATTATACGGTTAATTTAAAAAAGCCGCTCTTACTGCCTGAGAGCACATTTCTCTACTGACTAATTGCCATCTACTTAAAAAGTAAAGCTTATTTATTTTGGCAAAGAAGATGTACTGAGGATACAGTGGTTGTGTCCCTGAAAAATGCTAAATATACAGGCCCAAAAAATGCATCATATTATCTCCATTTTTTTCTTCAAATGATGTTAAAAGCATTATTTTTAGGGTATTTTCACACAGTGCAAAAATGCATGTGTTTTTACTGTGGTTTGCAGTAAGGCTGGGTTCACACGACCATGTTACGTCCGTAATGTACGGAACGTATTTCGGCCGGAAGTTCCGGACCGAACACAGTGCAGGGAGCCGGGCTCCTAGCATCATAGTTATGTGCGACGCTAGGAGTACCTGCCTCGCTGCAGGACAACTGTCCCGTACTGTAATCATGATTACAGTACGGGACAGTTGTTCCACGGAGAGGCAGGGACTCCTAGCATCGTACATCACTATGATGCTAGGAGCCCGGCTCCCTGCACTGTGTTCGGTCCGGGACTTCCGGCCGAAATACGTTCCGTACATTACGGACGTAACATGGTTGTGTGAACCCAGCCTAAGCATGGAAACTGGCAAATTGCAATAAAAACGCATAGGTATTTGCAAAGCGGTTTCAGCCACGCGGTAAAATACGTAGCAAAACTGCAAAGTGTGAATACACCCTTAGGGCTTGTCTGCACATAACGGAATTGCTGCAGAAAATTTCTGCAGCAATTCCGTTGAAAGTAGCAGACTTTCCACTGCGGCAAAAACGCACCGATTCCTGCATTTTTGACTGCAGAAAATGATGCATATTTTGCAATTCAGTCCACTTTCCGTAGCAGGAATTGTCAAACTGCGGTACGAAAAATACGCACCGCAGGTCTATTTCTGCTCTAAATGTTTACGCAGCGTGTGGATGAGTTTTGTTAAATCTCATCCACTTTGCTGCTACTGTATTCTGCTGCGTATATTCCGTCCGCCATTCCGCTACGTGTGGACGAGCCATTAAAAAGTAGATGAAGCCAGGCAGTTCCAATGCTGCAACATACGGATCAACTCCTTACACCAGATACTTGTACCAAATATATTTGTCAAAATACTTTGCAGAAACCCCCGTTTTTGTGAACATGCTGTACAAAGGAAACCACTCATATATGATGCTGTATTGTTAATAATCTACGGGAGTAGACATGAGCTGTAACCCAACAAACTTCAAAAAATAAATGTGATTTTTGTCTGTGTAGACAATTTAACTTGTAGTGAACACAATCAAAGGTATAAGTCATGTACAAAGAATAATAATAAGAAAAAGAATTCTAAAAATAATAATACAATCATGATAAAAATAATAATGTAATGAAAAAATATAATAATAATCGTGATTATAACCAATAACCATGGTTTCTGTCATTTATTTCTTGTGAGTACTATCCCCGGTCTTAGTAGTAGCAGATAAAGTAGTATTATATTATATTATTATGTAATATATATAGTTATTATTACTATATTAGTGTATATTATGGCCTCATTCACACGACAGGGTTTCCCGGCCGGGTGCCGGCCGTTCATAAATCGGCCGGCACACGGCTGCATTAGGAATAATAGACCCCTAATGGGAAAACCGGCCGTCAAAAAATAGGACATGCTCTATTTTCGGCCGGGTACCCGGCCCCCATAGAAGTCTATGGGGCCGGGTAATACACGGCCATCACCGGAATGTGTCCCGAGTGATGGCCGGGTTTTCTGTGGCTTGCGCTCTATCTCCTCCTCCTCACAGCGCAGAGTGCATGTGAGGAGGAAGAGTTTATGCCATTCGGACGAATGGCTGTACACTGTGTGGCAGGGCCGGGGTGCACAGCAGGTGGAAGGGAGCGCTGCGCTGGCTCCCTTCCCTTGCTTGTTTTAAAAGCGCCCTGGCCAGGCGACACCTTCGATGGTGCCGCTAGCAGCTGCTGCGGCTGCTGTAGCGACGCCACTATAGCAGAGCAGGGAGGTATCTCCCCGCTCTGCTATGTGCTAGCTCAATTTTAGCTCCCTGAAGGAGCGGAATCCCCGTGTGTTCGGGGATTCCGCTCCTGGACAGAGCGCTTGATGTCTCTGTCCATATCTGGGCAGTGACATGAGGGGAAACTCCTGAAGCGGAATCCCCGAACACATGGGGATTCCCCTTCAGGAGTTGCCGCTGATGTCACTGTCCAGATCTGCCCGGCCCGGAACGGATGCAAAAATAATGCAAACCGGCCGGGAAAAATGGCCGATTTTACCGGCCGATACTCGGGCTCGGGCGGGACCCGGTCGTGTGAATCCCGCCTAATAGATAATGCTAGTATTATGTTTTGAATATTATATATTTTTTATTATACTAGTATATATTAGTAGATATTAGTTATAGTATCATGTTTCATGTTTCTTATAGTATCATGTTTCATGTTTCTTATAGTATCATGTTTCTTATGATTATATAGTTACATAGTACGGTTGAAAAAAGACACATGTCCATCAATATATATTATATGTATATATAGTATATTAGTATACAATAATATATATTAGTAGTAGTTGATTATTATAGATAAGAGTAGTAGATATTTAGTTAGGTCACTTCCTTCACATACATTACCACTGCTTATACAAAAAGCTGGGCAGCTGAGGCCAGTGATTTGCTGGAGCGTTCACATGGGCATACAGGCACGTCAGCGCTGCAGCAAGGTAACCAAAGAGCAGTGGGGAACACCGGAGCAGTCACGCTGGAGCAGCAGCGGGTTTATCAGGTTAGTATAGGTTCTTTTCTTATTCTATGCCATTTCCTCCATTCAGTTCATTTTCTGGGCGTCTTGGAAAACCCCTTTGCTAAGTTCACACTTAACAGTGCAATGCAAGTCAATGGTTTTAAAAAACACCATTCACATGCTGCGAAAAAACTTTTTTGCCTGTATTTTAAAGTATGCCTCAGATTTTCAAATCGATATTTGCAGCAGAATTTTGTAACATGGATTTGGTAGCGCATTCCCAGCAAATTTGTGGCGGAAAAGTTCTGCCGAGTGTGAATTTAGCTTTAGGCTACATGCACATGTTGCGGAAATAATAACAAGGAAAATCTCCAACAAAACGCATGTAATTTCCGCACTTAAAGGGAAGGTGTCATGAAATGTATTTATTTTTATCATTTTGCTTTTAGTATGATAAAAAAATAAAATTAATTTATTTGTGTTCGTGTGTTCTACTTTTTACTTTTTGCATTGTTTTATCTGCATTATCTGCAAAATTTATTTTTACTTCTCTATGGGGGCTGCCATTTTTTTTCATCTCTGTATGTGTCGATTAACGACAGATACAGAGATGGAATACGGCACATACATCCCCATAGAGAATGCGAACTGGAGCCGTTCCATTCTCTGCAGCGTACATGCACATGCGCCGCTCCCACACAGACAAAAACGATGCTCGTTAGCAGAGCGAAATCCGGCGCCATTTTCATGTGGACCGGAAGCTGCTGCCGGATAGTCAGATGACGACTTACGGACGCGGCTTCCGCCCATATGTTCCACGAAGGCGCAAGGCATAGGAGCGGAGGCGTCAGCGGCGGCAGGAGCAAGTAATTTATGTTTGTGTAGGTTCGTGTTATACTGTCTGATTAGCACTTTATCTAATCCTCCTACACTGTGCATTCGCTCAGAAAATGGCGGCACACATTGTAGCCAGAATAAGGGAGGAGGGATTGTGTGAGGACACTAGAGCGAGTGTGTCTACCCCAAATTTGCAGCATAAAGCAATGAGGTTACTTTACCACATTGACCATGCTGCAATTTTGGGAACGGCTCCCTCTAGTGACCAGCACATGGAAATGTTATAAATTAGAATCTAATTTATAATATTTCCTGACTTGTGAAAAAAATTAAAACAATGTGTAATCACTCAAATAATAATAGTTTAACTAAAAAAAATAAAAATATTTCTTGCGACACATTCCCTTTATAGGGGTTTTCCCCTTTCTGACAACTGATGACCTATCCACAAGATAGGTCATCAGTATATGATTGGTGCGTGTCTGACCTTCGGACTCCGCACCGATCCGTGACTCTGGCTGCCTCCGTGCACCGGATGTTTGGAACGTGATGCAGTAGTTGGAGCTGGAGGTAGATGACTCTGACCACAGCATAGCGGCCGTTCGCCAGAACTGCAGCTCTGCTATTATTCACTTGAATAGGAGCAGAGCTGCAGTACTGCAGCTTAGCCGATATTCTTTGGCCGGAGCTATCTGCTTCCCGCAATATCATCAGGTGCCCAGAGGCAGCTGTAGTGGCGGATCGGTGCAGGGTCCGGGTGTCGGACACGCACCGATCATATGCTGATGACCTATATGATGGATAGGTCGTCAGTTGTTAGAAATTGGAAATCCCCTATAATATTGCGTTTTCAGCTGACCGTTTTACTTTTTGATGCAGAAACAGGTGCAGCTTCTTTGCTGCAGATTTTGGTGCGTTTATCTATAAACTTGTCAGATACAATTCTGAGACGGAAACACAAGATAAACGGACATACTCCGCTTTTTAAAATCTGAAACGCTAGTCAATTTACATGTGGAAAAACTCTGCAACATGTAGATGAGATTACTTGGGATCTCATTTACTTTGATGATTCTGTATTACGCTGCGGATTCATGCAGAAAAATTTGCACATAATAGACATCGTGTGCATGTCATACATTTTGAGGTATTTTGAACAAATACGAAGGACGTTTATTGGAAAACATCTCTTTGGGGAAAACCGATTATACCACTTTCTGCAACTGGTTTTGCGTCTCTACATCACCCATGGTAGTCATGTTGTAGCTGTATATACAGTATATATGAACTTAGATAAGTATGAAGAGAATACATATGTCCTAAGAGTATGTTTATTATAAGAAAACTCAATGTAAAAATGTTTGCAATTTTATTTTAAAGGGGTTTCTGCAACACCTGAATGACATGTCAGTCGGATGTTTCATCTAAGTGTTATCAGTGATCCTGTCAGACAACTTCCCCAGCAATCATGAGGGTGAGATCTAAGTAAAGATTCCCATGCACAGTTCCTATTGGAATTAAGGATGTTTTTTTAGTGACAGGTGCCCAATTCTTGAGTTACAGATAGTACTCCTGCTGGTGACCTTGCTGCCCGCTGTGTAAAATGTTTCCTAGGAACCCATATTCAGTACATGGAGATTATGACTGGCATACTATTGATCAATACATGCATTAGTACTATGGGCTAGGTCTAAGTCAAAGACCGACCTCCCATGTGTAGTCAGATAGGCAACTCTATTTAACTATATTGAATTTAGACGCGGAAAGAAGAGAGCTTGTAGCCAAAAAAATATATATTTAAACATACAAAATTTATTAGCAACATATACAAGGATACATTTAAGTAAGAAATATATGTAAAAAATACCATATATTAAAGGACGAGACTCTAGAAAAAAGTTTCAGGGAGCAAATGTCGGTAATAACAATATGCAAATTGGGTTGGCTATATTGTCGCAACGACAGAATCTCTCAAATGTAATAGGAAAATCCCACTTAAAGGACGTAGTCAAAATTACAAAAGCCCAGTATAGAGAGACATATTTTATGAGGATCTAGAGACTAAGTATAACATCTAGATCAGGTATCTTCCTAAAATGGTTACTGAGAGAGAGAATGTATTGGACAGAGCTTACCCATATTAAATTGCCGTGATAGTCCGATATGTGCTCCAGCACAAAAGCCCCTTGTAATTTTGACTATGTCCTTTAAGTGGGATTTTCCTATTACATTTGAGAGATTCTGTCGTTGCGACAATATAGCCAACCCAATTTGCATATTGTTATTACCGACATTTGCTCCCTGAAACTTTTTTCTAGAGTCTCGTCCTTTAATATATGGTATTTTTTACATATATTTCTTACTTAAATGCATCCTTGTATATGTTGCTAATAAATTTTGTATGTTTAAATATATATTTTTTGGGCTACAAGCTCTCTTCTTTCCGTGTCTAAATGGCATACTATTAATTCAGTGCCGCAGAGCAACAATATTTCTGCAAGCTCGCAAAACGGCCACATAATGAACAATTTACACAACGTGCAGCCGGAGGATGGGAGTGCCACCTGTAACTCAAACACAGGGCAAAGAACATTAGTAAAATGAATAGTTACAACCATCAACATTTGAAGTATATGTCATAAATGTCTGTCGGGGGGATCCCATCATTTACCCACTGGGTTCCCATAAGCCCCATTGGGTCAAGAAAATGGTCTATAATGGCCAAGAAAAGGAGGAGAATGCAGGCCGAGTATCTGTGCTGCTCTTTCCATCCATGTGAATAATAGAAAGAGCTGAGCTCAGTCAGTTGCGGGAAGTGTTCTGCTTGACCCAATATGGGTCACATGACCACCGTTTTCCCAATAGGACTCAAGGTCAGACATTTCTGACATATCGTATGTATACAGGGTATACTAATATAAGCGTTAGGCTCTGTTCACATCTGCGTTGGGATCCCGTTCTGACATTCCGTCGGAGCTTTCCGTCAGAACGGGACCCTGAACAGACACAAACTGACACAAACGGAAACCAGAGGTTTCCGTTTTCAACACCATTGATTTTTATGGTGACGGATCCGGTGCCCATGGTTTCCATTTGTCTCTGTTGTGTCGTTTTGACGGAAGCAATAGCGTAGTCGACTACTCTATAGGAAACGGTACGTCAGAACGGGACCCCAACGAAGATGTGAACAGAGCCCAACAAATATAATATTTACAGAAATATGAATAAATGCTTGAATCTTAGCTGAACCAATATCAAACTCTCTGGTCACTCAGGTGTTATCTCCATATAATAAAACTTGAAGATTATTAGACATAGAATTTTAGTTTTGTAATAGAATTTGCAAACCTCAATCTCATACCTCGTGTTAAAAAAAAATCTGCACAGTATTGTATGGATAAGGGCTTTACCGGTAGTTAAGTGGTTAAGAAGGATCTGGCACAAAATAATTAGCTGTAAAAATAATTGTTGAATCCGTGGAAACCTGAGGGAACAGCAAAAAATTCTGTTGAAAAAAAGAACTGTTCAGTGTGCTATCAACTTCAATTACTGTGAGAGTCGGGGGTGGTATGCGGACTAATTAGATGCCTCTCATTTTGGCAGCAGTGCAGGAGAGCCAGTGTCTGTCTGCAGCACAGCAGTGCCCCCATAAAACAGAACTTACACCAACCCTGTCAATCTCAACTTCATTAGAAAGCTGCAGCATTCACCACAGGCTCTGTCAGAGTCAGTGATAAACAGAAAACACTGCACCCCAGCCCGACCCTCATGCGGATGGTACAATGAGGGATACATCGCACACATCTCTCTGACCCTCTCTCGTTTCGCACACAGTCGAATTTTGATCCATACTCCACATCTTGTGCATTAACTAAGGCTATGACCAAACGGACGTAATGCAACACCTGGTTGTCCGACGGTTCAACTGAATGGAACTTAAATGACCAATTTATCCCTAAGTTCAGTTCAGTTCAACCGTGGGAGGTTCGGGTGTTCCTGCTGTAGTTCAAATGTTAAAATGTAGCCACATTATGGCGGCACGTGGTGTCTCTGTGGTTAAGTATTACGGACCTGTAAGCACTCCATGTGCCTCCGCATGGCACCCCCACGAGGATTATATTCTCCCTTAGAAGCAATATTTATTTTACGCTTAATTCTGCATGCCCCCATATAAAATTGGAGGCACACAGTGGTAGAGTATGGGCACATAGTAGACTATTGATGCCGCACAATATATTTGAACAATATGGATCCGTTATATGACCATGTGTATGAGCCCCACAGCTCACTATACACCAACTATAACATTACAACCACTGACTG
Source organism: Rhinoderma darwinii (assembly GCF_050947455.1). Lineage (NCBI taxonomy): Eukaryota > Metazoa > Chordata > Amphibia > Anura > Rhinodermatidae > Rhinoderma > Rhinoderma darwinii. The sequence goes on along the minus strand of NC_134696.1, from coordinate 32,757,216 downwards.
GTGAAGAGAAAAACACTTATTATCTCTTTACAAGGGGTGCCATATATTAGGCAGCAAGTGAACAGTCAGTTCTTGAAGTTAATGTGTTGGAAGCAGGAAAAATGGGGAAGAGTAACGATCTGAGAGACTTTGATAAGGGCCAAATTGTGATGGCTAGACCACTGGGTCATAGCATTTCCAAAACAGCAGGTATTGTGGGGTATATAGTGGTTAGTACCTACCAAAAGTGGGCAAAAGGAAGGACAACCGGTGAACTGGCGACAGGGTCATGGATGCCCAAGGCTCATTGATGCGTGTGGAGAGTTAAAGCTAGCCTGTCTGTTCCGAGCCCACAAAAGAGTTACTGTAGCACAAATAGCTGAAAATGTACTGTTGGCTATGATAGAAAGGTGTAAGAACACACAGGGCATCACAACTTGCTGCATTTGGGGCTGCATAGTTGCAGACCAGTCAGAGTTCCCATGTTGACCTCTGTTTACTGCCCAAATCGCCTACAATGGATAGGGGAGCATCAGAACAAGACCATGGAGCAATGGAAGAGGTTGACCTGTCTGATGAATCACGTTTTCCTTTACATCATGTGTGCATCGCTTACCTGGGGATGAGATGGCACAGAGTTGTACCATGGAAAAAAGGCAAGCCGGCGAAGGCAATGTGATGCTCTGGGCAAAGTTCTAGAAACATTGTGTACTGGCATTAATGCAGGTGTAACGTTGATACTTACCACCTACCTAAACATTATTGCAGACTAACTACACCCCTTCATGTTAACAGTATTATTTGCTTCAGTTACTTATATAGCGCCAATGCAGCGCTGTACAGAGGTCCTCTTTTACTGTCCCCATTGGGGTTCACAATCTAAATTCCCTATTGGTATGTTTTTGGGAGAAAACCTGAGTACCTGGAGGAAACCCACGCAAACACGGGGAGAACATACAAACTCCATGCAGACGTTGTCTTTGGTTGGATTTGAACCCAGGACCCCAGCGCTGCAAGGCAACAGCGCTAACCACTGAGCAAACCGTGCTGCCCTATTCCCTAATGGCAGTGGTCTCTTTCAGCAGGATAATGCACCTGCCACACTGCAAAAATTGTTGAGGACTGGCTTGAGTAACATGACAAAGAGTTCAAGGTGCTGACTTACCAAATTACCCAGATCTTAATCCGATCGGGCAGGAAAAACAAGTTTGATCCATAGAGGCCGCACTTACAGGATTTAAAGGATCTGCGTCAAATGTCTTGGTGCCAGATACCACAGTAAACCTTGTGGAGTCCATGCTTTGACGGGTCAGAGCTGTTTTGGCAGAGTGGGGAGGACCTACACAATATTAGACAGGTGGTTCTAATGTTATGGCTGATCGGTGTATACGGCACAGTTCAGTGCACGAAGAAGATAGTATGTATGGATGGAAAAGTGGAGGGGGGGTTTGGGAGGAAAAAGTAAATTGCAACAATGTTTCAGTGTAGGTAAAATGTATCAGGATGAAGTCCAAGCTGTTAAACTCACAGAGAAGTGTCTAGACTGGAAAGAGTTAGAGCAAACTCTCAGCTAGGAGAACTATTACTTCCAGAGAACGTCCAGCAAGCCAACCATCATCATCCCTGTAGAATAAATGGCAATAATGTTAAAGTACATTAATATACAGCTGCCCGACATAACCTTTGTAAAATGATATTACCTACTGGGGGAAAACACAGTCAAAGGCATATTAGAAATGAACATAAGAGCAATAGACATAAGTGCAGCAGGCCGGACAGGGCACTGCTCATCCTGTACGACACCTAGGAGAGAAAACAGGCACTTAAAGGAACAGTGTCATCACAATTTTTTTTTTAATATGTTAAAGATGTTAGTGCTTTATTAAAAACGTTTATATTTATTTGTGTGTTTGTGTTTTACTTTTTCTTATTTTTACACTTTTTCTTCTCTATGGGGGCTGCCATTTTTTGTTCCATTTCTGTATGTGTCGATTAACGACACATACAGACATGGAATACGGCAGCCACAGTCCCATAGAGACTGCGAACGGGTCCCATCCCATCCACTTCTGTGTACGCCGTCTGTGTGGGAACTGCGCATGCGCCGCTCCCACACAGTCCAACTTGAAATTGGCGCCGTCCGGCGCCATTTTCCTGTGGACCGGAAGTCGCGGCCGGACAGTAATATTACTACTTCCGGTCGCGGCTTCCGGACTTGTGCACTTAGACCAGCGGCAGCAGACGGAGCGGACGGGCCGGAGGGAGCCGCGGCGGCAGGAGCAGGTAAGAGATTTCAATGTATGTTCGTGTTTGTGTGTGTTTACTACTGTATGTAAACCTACTACACTGTGTGTTAGCTCAAAAAATGGCGACACACAGTGTAGGAGGTTAGACCGTTCAAACCCCTCGTTTATCCCGGCACTAGCCAGGATAAAGGAGGGGGGGGTGCTGAGAGCTCACTAGAGCGAGGGCTTTTTACCCAATTTTGCAATGCTGCAATTTTGGGAATAGCTCCATCTAGTGACCAGCAATGGGAAATATTATAAATTAGAATTAATTTATAATATTTCCTGACTCGTGAAAAAAATAAAAAAAATTTGAACAATGTTTAATGACCTACACACTAAATGTTTAATTTAAAAAAAAACAACATGTTTTTCTGGCAACACATTACCTTTAAAGGCACAGTAATGCATCAACTCTGCATAATGTTTCATCATAGTTGCTAGGGGTTTTTTTCTATGATTTTTTGTGTCTGAAGGTTCTCTTCATCGTTTATCATCATTATTATAATGATCGTGACCAGTCAAGTAGAATGTAACTGTAAATGTAATTGTACAAAGCACTGATCATTGTGTAAGTTGTAGTACGGTTAAATACATTTGTGTCAAAAAAGACAAAAGTATAGTAGGTATGATACCTTTATTGACTAACCATAAAAATGATATATGCAGCTTTCAGAGCACATAGGCTCCTTCTTCAGGCAAGTTTACAAATGAATGACTTAGAATAGAGCACAACATTTAAGGTTTCATTCACATCTGCGCTAGGGCTCCGTTCCATCTGAGGTTTTCGTCAGAACGGATTCCTGACAGACACAAATGGAAACCATAAGTTTCCGTTTCCATCACCATTGATTTCAATGGTGACGGATCAGGTGCCAATGGTTTGCGTTTGTCTCCATTGTGCAAGGCTTCCATCGTTTTGACTGAATCAATAGCGTAGTCGACTATGGTTTCCGTTTGTGTCTGTCAGGGTTCTGTTCCGAACGGAAAACTCAGACGGAACGTCGGAACGGAGCCCTAGCGCAAATGTGAACGAAGCCTAAGATGTTACACAAAGACAATTAGTACATGAGGTGATATATCATTAAGATAAGCCGGGGCAATAAAACTGAGGTTATAGGGGTGATGACTTAGGAGTTAAGGCATCTGGAGTCAGTCTGATGGGGGATGTGACGTGTGTCCATGTAGTGGCTCATAAATCCAGGTGTTATATTGAGTCCTTGTGTCAATGACTGGAATTTTATCATCATCTTGAATTCCCAAATTCTTCTTTCTCTTTTGTCCTTAAAATGACCCTTCAGTATTAGGACCTTTAAATCTGCCAAACTGTGGTCTGGTCCAGAGAAGTGTTTTCCCACGGGTGTATCCACCTCCTGTTTTATTGTATGTCTGTGAAGATTCATCCTGGTTTGTAGTTTTTGTTTTGTTTCTCCAATGTAGATTCCTTTATTGATGCACCTTGTACATAGGATCATGTACACTACATTGGAGGATGTGCAGGAGAACGTGCCAGTCATTTTATAGTCCTGCTGCGTGTTTGGTATCTGGATGGTGTTTGATGACCAGATGTTGGTACAGGTCATGCATTTTCTGCTGTTGCCAGGAAAGGGGCCAGTCTCTGGTGGAGGTGAGAGGCATTTCTGACCAGGAGATTCCTTAGGTTTGGTGGCTGTTTCTATGCAAAGAGAGGTAAATCCGGGAATATTTCCTTCAGTTTATTGTCTTTGTTAAATATAGGTTGGAGATCAGAAGCAATTTTCCTCAAGATGTTAATTTGGGGGTTGTATATGACCACTAGGGGCACCCTGCTGTTGTCTTCCTTCTTTTTGTACTCTAGGAGATTGCACCTTGGAATTGTTGTTGCTCTATAGATCTAAGCATCTATAATCCGTGGATGGTATCCCTGTTGTAGGAATGTATTCCTCAGTGATAGCAGGTGTTGTTTTCTGTCTTTGCTGTCTGAACAGATCCGTATATACCGCAGAGCTTGGCTGTAGATGATGGATTTCTTTAAGTTGTAGTAATATAGTGTAAACCTTCCACCTCCTGTGTTTGTCTCCAAGATACAAGAATATATATTATAATTGTGAAGAAAATGTACCAACGCTAAGAAGGTCAAGGATTGCTGGCCACAGAAAGGTCATTCCATGTCTTTATCTTGGCATGCAGCTATAAATTATATTAACATGATCATGTATGGCATTGGGTAGATTGTCAGGATGGAATTAATTACTCCTTAGTATCTTACAAACCGTCCCAGAATGGCATGTATCATCAACCTGCTGTGAGTCCTGACACTGGTGCCTAGCGAATATCACCCATTGAGTCATCATAAATTAAATATATAGTGTTATACTGCATGAAATCCCAAATACACAAGCCAATCTAAAAGATTTAGGTCCATAAGAATAATGTCCACAATCAGGGTCAGCTGGGCAGTGCCTAAATAGTACTCCAGCAATACCAATAAATCAAAGTCTCTGAACAAACATAATGGTGTTGACCGTAAATGTCATAAATCTGTGTAGGTAACATAAAAAAGCACAATGATATAATAATACTATGTTTCTTGGAGGAATATATCAAGGTGAAAGGTGTTGGTTGAGCTGAGATAGTGAAGTGGTAAAACTTTGGATAACCAGCCGATTATTGATCAATAAAGTCATACCACTCCATTATTTTTTACATAGTGCAAAGAATAATCTTATATGGTATTTTTATTGCCTACTTTAATGCTCTTTTATGCTCTTTTACGCTGTTTATATGGAATTACTATATCAAGTAGCCTTCAAGTACAAGAAGTCTACTGATTAGTTATGTTTAAAAGGGTTGCCTCGCAATGACAACCCCTGTCCATATGTCCTATATAGACATCATAGAGAGGGTCCCAGATGAGCCAGAACGGAGAGTTGTATTGTAAGAGCAGGTGGACCTGGCACGTCCTTGCATTACTTGGAGGGTCATTCGTTTGAATGGCCGGCATGCAATGCTACAGGGGATATATATTGTCACGCGGCTTACCCTGGCGATAACAGCCCAACACGGGCTAGGGAAGCTGGACCTGGTGCAATCAGATGCAGCCTCGTTTTTTCCTTTTTAAAAAAGGTCGTCTTGGTAAGACAGCCCCTTTAAGTATTTTGTAAGTCAACTAAGAATATCATTACCAGGTTTTGCACAACAGTGTACTTTCTTGACTATAATGATACTCCATGGAAGAGGTCTTGGCCCTTAAAGGACAACTTACTGACACAAGTCTTTTCAGCATGTATGCTAATATTTCCAAAGAGAGTTGGTTATGTTCACAGTAGACAAGCTGTGGATATTTTCTGCAGAGCCTCTAGATTCTTCTGCAATCTTTTTCTACTGCCCAAGATCTTCAAATCATCTCCTATATTAAAATAAATTTTACGGACCCGTCTATCGAGTTTGTCTTTATCTACAGCAATCTGCTGGAAAGGAAGTATCTACCATTTAAACATGGACAGTGGCCGGTATCTCCATAGCACATACTTGTTTATACCACAGCTCAAATGATGGCCGATTCCATTTCATTCATTCAGACATGTTATCCAATTCATCTCAGAATTTGGACATTTTCCTCTGTGCTAAATTTTTCCCCATAGGGTTAAATATAATACGCTACAAAAAAATTGTGTCAAAATTCAGAGATATTGCCATGATAATATCTGTAGACATTTAATTTCTCAAAGTTGTCTTGAATTCATTTTTTGTACAAGCAACTGTGCCATTACGGAAAATAATTCTGTATGTCAGTCAAACAAAAGCCTTTTCAAGTCTGTCCACAGAGAAGACTTTCTTTCTGAAAGATGATTGATTATCACCAATTAGTTCAGCGTCATAACTTGCCAGATCTCTTTTGTGCCGGTTTAAATAGAGACTTGTAGTCCTCAGCTCATCCTTATAAATGATCGTTTATGGGTAACCTGGAGGCAACTAAACAACCCAGAGAATTGGAGGAGGGAACACTTTCTCAAACTCTCTTAATGGAGCAATAACCATAAAAGTTTCTAGACTCTGACTTTCCATACTAAGATGAGTTAGAGATCAACAAGTTATTTAAGAGTGTTTTTAATGTTACATTGTGTACTATTGTACTTTTATATGACAGTTTCCCATGCTTTCAATGTACTAGGACTATTTTGAGAACAAACAGGTCAAGGGCAATAAAAGTTATTGGTTTTGGCAACACACACCTGAATAAAGGAATAGAAAATGTAACTACTTGACTTGTAACAATTTCATAATACCTGAAGCAACTTTCAATTGCCAGTTTTGCACACAGAATACACTGTTGCAATATAAGTCTATTATGGCTTCTCATTAGGTCTGCACTAGAAACATGGAGTCCCTGTAGCTTATTTTCTACCTCCTTATGCCTGTGTATAAAATAGGAGGTATACAGAGGTAAAGTAGGGCCCTATACACTTCTATGGGTGCTGTATTACAGCTCCGCACACTCAGGTTGTATACACCCATAATACCGCCATGTGCTTGAGGCCAAAGGGTTCTATGTTTAACAAAGTGTAGGATTACCTTTGGTGAACCTATAGTGTGTGTACACTTATATACAGTATGTGTAGGTTCAACATGTTTTAACCAAAGGTGCACATTTCAATAGACATTTATACTTTGATCTGCTTTAATAGACCCATCTAGCCAATTTTACTGATAGATTTTGCATTGTCACCTATAATTTTTAAGTATAGTAAATTATTAGAAGTATTTTTACAGTCGTAGGTTATTGATTTTATATATCTATATATATATATATATATATATATATATATATATATATATATATATATATATATATATCATTATTTATATGGTCCAGTTAAACACTACATGTCTGTGCACTATATTTATTCTGTTTGGTCCCTGACCACACAATCTAATTTCTCTATTAGGCACGCACATGCTTAGTATAGCTATATAGGAGTGAAACTTGTCCTAAGGCCGTAGTTCTAGATATTAGGATGGGATTGCAAATTGTACACCAATACAAATTTTTGTTTTACATGATATGTATTTTCAATTTACAAAATATTCTGCTATACTTTTCAATGTAGTGGAAAATGTTTACATTTATAGTAAAAAACCACAATAACAACACAAAGTCAGATACTTGCCGAAGGATAAGTCACAGTAGGTTGACCCTAACATGTGAACTGTGGTCATCTAGGTCATGTAGGTCAAAGGCAGTGACATAAAATTCTCTGATCTAAGCCCCTAATCAGTAGTCCCTTAGGGCAAACTCTTGGGCTGGTCTGATTTACTAGACTGGTCCCCACACGTCTGACCCCATACCTGAACCTCACAAATGGACATGGACGGCACATTTCATACACACGGAAATCCAATCTCCAATCTCCATCACTCAGAATCATTTTCTCTTCTATTCTAGCAGAAGCTGATGTTCATCTGAGTATCTCTATGCCACAAAGATGTCTAAGGCCAGGATCACACATGTCGTTTTTGATGCAGTTTTTGGCACTGATTTTTTTAGCCAAACACAGAAATGGACACAAAAGAAATGAGAAGAATCAGTCTTTTCTTTATATTTTCTTCCCTTTGGATCCACAAAAAGCGGAGCTAAAAATTGCCAAAAACACTGCATCAAAACTGTGTGTGTGTGATCCTGGCCTTAGCATGTTCAGGGAGCCGGGCTCCTAGCATAATAGTTATCTATGATGATGTGAGTCACTGCCTCCCTGCGGGAATACTGTCCCGTACTGAAAACATGTTTTCAGTCCTCCCGCGGGGAGGCAGGGACACAGAGTGTCATATATAACTATGATGCTAGGAGCCCGGCTCCCTAAACTGTGTTCGGTCCGGGAAATGCAGCCTCATATCACGGACCGAACAGAGTCGTGTGTATAAGGCCCAACTATTTTCTGAGCTCCCACAATGCACTTCACTCTGCTCTCTATATGGAATTAGATCATTTCTAACCATGTATATGGTAATATATAATTTGTTCTAGGGGAGAATAACCCCCATAATATGGCATACAATGGAACAATTTTTGCAAAATTAAAAATCTATGTGTGCCTCAGTATGAAATCAGAGGAATATAGAGGTACAGAATAAGCCCATAGACGTCTTTGGGTGCTGTGTTGGGGCTCTGTATAACTGGTATGGAGCAGTAATATGGTTTTGTGAATGAGGCCTAAACGAGTGAACAAAAAGTCGTTCAAACATTAAATAAATATGGCGTACATGTTTGTATAGCTTTAGAACAAAAAGGTTGGCTGCACCACTTTTTTTTTTTTTTAAACATATTTTTATTGAATTTTTTCACCACACAAAAAAAAAACACAAATCATACAGTAATGCATTGCCATAATAATAAACATTACAAAAAATGTATAAATGAACATGTGATAGTGAATGCTTCCCAGCAAACTAGGTTTGATCTTGGAAGTTATTCCCCATGGGCTATCAGCCCTCCTTCATCTCCTCTATCTCCTCTATCCTTCCCTTCCTTTAACCCCACCTGTCGGGTATTCCTGTAAACATTGTTACATAACTTTGCATATCTGCCTAACTTACATAACTAAACATTACACAGAACAAATAAGAAATTGGAGCATACATAACAATTGGAGCTTCGTGAAGCAGTTCACCAACTCAGGCAGCTAGTCCGCAAGAATAAAGAAATCCCAGTGGATATATATGCTTTACTCCCGTGATATTTTCAGTGCCCCTAAAGTGCCCTTAAGATCTTCAATCAAGTACCATGACGTTCCCGTAAACGGATCTATGATGTCCCTTCGTTCTTCACTGGTGAAATATTTTGTGAGGAAAAGCTTCCATTTCTCAAAGAATTTTTTGCTCTGCGTGTCTTTATTCTGTAATATACCAATGCGGTCTAGATAAAACAGTTTCCTCAACCCCTGGACCACCATGTTCTGAGTCGGTACTTCAGCTACCAGCCAGTTTTGGAGTATGCACCTCTTTGCCACTATCAGTGTGACATGGGCCATGGGAGCTAAATGTGTCGTTTCTGTCTCTTCTAATTCTCCATCATGTTGTATATGGAATAAGACCTCCATTGGCCCTAAATTCCCATGGAACCTGCCCACCTGCTGCAATAAGGATGTTATCTCCCCCCAGAATGGCTGAATATGTGCACACGCCCAAAGGCCATGATACATGTCTGTCTTTGAGATATTACATCTAGGGCATGACGTTTTCCTATCTGGTTGTGAGGCGGAGGGGGCCAGGGTAAATGCATATATTGCTTGGTGAATGATCTTCAGATGAGTTTCCCTCCAGTTTTCGTTGTGCACGTGTGCCCTGAAATCCACCAGCCCTTTTTCAATATGCTTTTCAATGCCTGGTAAATTAAACAGTTTTTCCCATCTCCCAAAGGCCTGCCCCGGGGACATCTTCACTAGTGTTGGTCTGAGTGTACTATATAATTGGGAAATGGAGTGTCTGTGATTGTCCGTGAACCATGAATCAAACAGGTTGGGGGGGACCTCATCCGCTACATCCGCTAGTTTAGTTTTACAGTGATTAACTATTTGTAAGTACTGTAAGTGCTGATGCCGAACAAAAACATATTTATTCTGGAGCTCCTGCAAGGTTAACCACCTCTTATCCTGCGCGTGGAACATATCCCCCAGAGTCGCTACCCCTTTCTCCCTCCATTCTGACATTAGTTTGTTAGATCTTCCTGCTGCAAACTCTGGGTGCTGCCATAAGGGCATATGTTTTGAAATGCGATAAGAGAGGTTATAGTGTTTGCGCAATACCTTCCAGGCAATGATGGTATCTCGTAACAGAGATGATTTCTTGACGATCTTTGGGAGACAAGTGAACGTTGTGTGTACCAGAGCCATGAGATCCCAAGGTTTTGCTAGCTGTCTCTCCAGTCTAGTATTGGAGTGGAACTCTGTGTTGTGTTTCCAATCTAGCAGATGTCTACTCAAGCAGGCCAGGTTATAACCCCGAATGTTAGGGAAATTGACCCCTCCTTCCGCCTTCCTCATCATGAGTTTCGTGAGCGCTATTCTTGGTTTCTCCCCCCCCCATATGAATTTGGTAAATGATGAGTTGAGTGTATTGATATCTGAGTGCTTGACCAGAAGTGGGATAGTCTGGAGCGGGTAGAGTAATTTCGCAAATCCTGACATTTTGACCAAACAGCTCCTTCCCATCAGTGATAGAGGTAGACTGTGCCATCTCAGAAGATCTGCTTGGATATCTTGTATAAGGGGGGGATAATTTAGATCATACAGCGAGTTGGGTGCCCGACCCACTTTAATACCCAGATAAGTAATGTTTGACTTAGCCATCTCAACATCCAGGGAGGCTAAGGACCGCCTATATGTTGGGTCCTGCGTTCCCAAATCTAATAACTGGCATTTTAACGTGTTAACTTTGTACCCTGAGTAGCTCCCAAAGTCGTTCAATGCCTGGAAGATACGCGGAACATCTTTAAGGGGGTCTGCGAGAAATAACAAGATGTCATCTGCAAACAACGTTTCCTTGACCTCCATCTCCCCCACCCTTATGCCCGTATATAAATTGGATGACGCCAGATAACGTGCCAGCGGCTCCAAAGCCAGATTGAACAGCAGTGGCGATAGCGGGCACCCCTGTCTTGTACCTTTACATAGACGGAATGGTTTAGACAGAAAGCCTGGTGTGGAGATTCTAGCCTTAGGGTCTTTGTATATGTGGTGTAATAATATCCTGAATGCCCCCGTTATTTCCATCTTATCCAGGACAGCATCCAACCAATTCCAACGGACATTGTCAAAAGCTTTCTCCGCGTCAAGTAAAAGTAAAGCCGAATGTTCCCCCGGAAATGGGTTATGCTGTACTCTATCTAGCACTGCCAGAACCGTCCTGATGTTGGTGACCGCCGACCTACCTTTAATAAAACCTACTTGTTCTGGGGCTATGAGGAACGGCATTATATTCGCTAACCTATCAGCTATGATTTTGGAAAGGAGTTTAGCGTCCACGTTTATGAGCGATATGGGTCTGTATGATCCTGGTAGTAGGGGGTCCTTTCCAGGTTTAAGCAATAATTTCACATAAGATGTGTCTGCTGATGGTGGTAACCCCTCCTCTCCCAGAGCATTGTTAAACAAGGAGACCAAAGTCTCCGTAATCTGTTCCCGCATTACTTTAAAAAATTCGCCGGTCAGTCCATCTGGACCAGGCGCCTTACTATTTTTAAGGTTTCTTATTGCCTCATCCACCTCCCCCCTTGTGACCCTGGCATTTAGGAGTTGCAACTGTTCCGCGGAGATGACCGGTAAAGTGACCTTGTCTAACAGTGTGTCTGTCAGCGGAAGGGAAGATGTATCAGAGTACAGCTCCTCATAAAATTTAGCCAAGATGGAATTAATACTAATTGGATCGCATGTTTCTCGCCCATTATGATCCCTTAATTTCGCTATGTGCTGCACTGAGCGCTTTCCTCGAGCCATATTGGCCAAAAGTTTACCCGCCTTATTTCCGAACTTATGTAAAGTAGCTTCAAAGTCTCGAGTATATATTGTTTCTTTCTGAGCTGCCCACTCGTCAAAAGAGTGTTTTGCCTGAATCCAGGCCTGTCTGGCATCTAATGTAGGGTGTGCCAAATATGCTGTATAGGTTGCCCTCAGTGCAGCACTAGAAGCATTAAATTTTTGTGTTATTTCCCGTTTTTTGCTGGCAGTATACGCCATTATCCTTCCCCTCAGCACTGCCTTGGCCGTATCCCAGTACAGTGAGGGGTCATCTCTGTGTTCTGAATTCGTCGACGTGTATTCTAACCACCACCCTCTTAGCTGTCTCACAAAGGTGTCATCAGTTGCTAAATGAGCCGGGAATCTCCATATGAAGTCTGATCCTCTGGGATATATTTCCTGAAAATCTACTCGTACCGGGGCGTGATCTGAGATCACTAGGTCCCCTATCTCAGCGGCTCTCAGCCTCGGTTGTAGTGTTGGGGATATTAAGAGGTAGTCAATCCTGGACCAGGACTGTTGAGCGTGGGAGTAATGTGTAAATTCCCGGGCATCCGGGTTACCCCTTCTCCAGGGATCTATTAAGTGTATTCTTTCCATCAGAGGTCCCAACACTCGGTCCTGTTTTCTGGGAGCCCCTGTTGGAATGGATCCCGTGCTTTGTGAACTGTGTGTGCGTCTATCCTCCTTGTGATCAGAAACTGAATTAAAGTCACCTCCCACTATTTTGTGCTGGACATTATCTGACATAAGGGCCCTTTCCAAACCATTGAAAAACTCAATATTATCACTATTAGGTCCATACACATTATAAATGCTTAATACCCCACATGGTGTGCTTAGAGTAATATGGAGCAGTCGCCCTTCCTTATCTGCATCAGTATGAATTACCTCGTGTACCAGGTTTCTATTTATTAAAATAAGTACCCCCGCTTTACGGCCACAAGCTGAAGAGCCGTATACTTGGCCCACCCACAACTTTTTCATGCGGTGGAAGTCGCTCTCCTCCAAATGTGTCTCCTGAAGAAGAGCGATGTCCGTATGGAGTTTTTTTAAGTGACGGAGTACCATCATTCTCTTGTTAGGGGACCTAAGCCCCTTTACATTCCACGAGGTCAGCTGCATAAAGTGGGCGTTCCGAAAAGGTTCACAATTGACTGGTCATAAATATCTAATTCTAGGCAAGCGTGCTTTGCTGCCTTGGTAGCCGCCCGGCGGCGTCTGCTCCAGATTGCTCCCAACATTACAATAACAACATTTACATTCGGTGCCAGAAAATTGGCACAACCTTTAACAACAAAATGCCCATCCAGGAATGTCACCAGCATTTCCTGTGAGACAAACTTTAAATTGGCATACATAACTTCACTTTTTTCTGGTCTGTGACCCCTCCCCCCCTCCCCTTCCCGCCATCTTTTCGTGATATATTGGAACTTAACATTTTAATTTTTAAAGTATCAAAAAATAAGTTGTGCTTCCTATACAACACGGGTACAAGTGCTTATGCCTATTATAGCAGGAATTTTGTCGGCATAATATCCCACCAGAACCAATTGCCACATTAATATATAAGGCACAATCAAATGCGCTCATGGAGCCTCTATGCGATACTTATCAGTCCGGGATGGTTGCAAGCCGGTTTTCTGAGCGTTGTCGATGTGGCATCTTCGACGATTCTGCCCGTTGTTGCTTGGGTGAGGAAGTGGAATTGCGGGCGATATCTGACCATGTACAGTCCCTCGATGAAGAAACTGGTGTACGGGGACCTTCACCTCCTGTATCTTGACTCGCCGTCTCCTCTCCCGATTGTCTAGGGCCCCGAAGTCCAGGGATCTTGTCTACATATAATGCCGCCTCCTCAGGATTGTGGAATACCTTGGTGGCGCCATCCGTCTGCATGATCCTCAAAGTGGCCGGATACTGTAGCTGAAATTTAATTTTGCGTTTGTAGAGGGAGGTGCAAACCCCTCCAAATGCTCTCCGCCGCCTTGTGACTTCTGCCGAATAATCTGCAAACAGGATGACTTTTGCCCCCCTTATATGCATAGGGGTATTGCGGTTCCTGAAAGTGCGCAAAAGTTCCTCTTTGTCATTGTAATCCAAGTACCGCATGATCACCTGGCGCGGTCTGCTTTGCGGCTCTCCTTTGGCGTTGGCGCTCGGACCAGGGGGGCCCACTCTGTGTGCCCTTTCCACTCTGCAAGATCTGGTCAGACCTAGCGCTTCTGGTAACTCCGTCTCGCAGATGCCCTGGAGGAGCTGCGGTCTAATATGCTCAGGCAGTCCCACTATCCTTAAATTGTTTCTTCTGGACCGATTCTCAAGATCTTCTAAGCGGTCTCTGAGTTTTGTGTTATCTCGCATTAGGTCTCTAATGCAGGTATGTGCCCCTGCTGATTCATCCTCCATGAGGCCAACCCGCTGCTCCAATTCATCTAGTCGATTGCCATGAGATGTCACCTCATTTTGGAGTTTTTGGAGCGTTGTTGTGACTGTGGCTATTAAGGATTCTCTGATGTCGGGGGCCAGTTGGGTAGCTACCTCAATTGCCAGCTTCCGATAATCAATCTGTGAGTCAGTCATTACCGACGGCGATAGCATTTCCCTCTGAATTTCTGGGCTCTGAGACCGGCTCTGTGAAAGTGGTGGCTGCAGCGGCGCCGCCATCTTGGATGGCCCCTCACCTCGTGTGCTGTGCTCGGCCGGACAGGAGATCTCTCTGCTGCCGCTCCGGAGGAGATATCTCTCCATAAACCTCCCGGTTCTTGTCCCCCACCTCTCCTCCTAATGCCTGGGTGTTTATATCCTGCGGGTGTGTGGCGTAGATGGGTTAGGGGATCAGGGCTTCAGGAGCTCATGCAGCTCCGTCCTCACATCCCAGCGCCGGAACCGGAAGTTTTTCCTGCACCACTTTTTATATGTGACCGACTTTTTATTGTAGCGGTCTTACAATTACATTCTGCTTATTAACTTACTCACAGTTGACAACAGTTGAAATCATTTTATAAACCGATCATCCCTTTTCTTTTCACAGCTTTTCAAATTTTTTATAAAAATAAAATATAAAAATTACTATATCCCATTGTTATTCATGCCCATCTACAATTTGTAAATTTGCACAGTTAAATCTTAGTTGATTTAAAGGATATAGCACCTCCAAGGTTGAAAGAAAGCAGCCCCAGGTCAGCGCCCTGCTACACTCTCAGCCACAGACCCCAGCTGCCTCCTGGCTCCTGTCATCCTGGGATTAACTCAGGAGTCCACTGGATGGAAGCATGACCTCACATTATCAGAATTACCCCCGCTGTGTCTATATTGTTTCCCTCAAGCACCTGGAGACCTGCTGGCAAAAACTTATTGGCTGAGAAAGGAGTTTGATTAAACCAGGCAGGAGGGTGCTGATGACATGAGGGCAAACAGTAGGCAGAGGAAATTGTACTTTTTTTTTTTTATTGAAAAAAACCTCTTACCTAGCTTATTTGGTACCATCAGTCAATCACTTGGGGGTGTCGGTACTGTCTGCCAAGAAGCATTTATAATCCAGAGGGGAGGGCTGGGGGTGAAACTTTCTCAGAACACATCTACAGCAAAAAATAATGAAGAACAGATCTTAGACTTATATATATATATATATATATATATATATATATATATATATATATATATACACAATTACAGACTACAACAGAGCAAACGCATGGTTTGTGTATGCTGTGAAAAACAGTAAATGTCAACCCTTGAACATTTTGTTTTTTAATACTGTAGGTACAAAGTTTTGGGCAGATGAATTTTTTAATATATATTTATAACGGTCAGAGCTTTGTTATTCTGATACAGAGTACCAAATCCACTACATAGATGTATAAACAATACAAGCAAAACTACTTGCAGCCACTATTAGAGGGAGTTTGGGAGCTTGCTGTATACTATTTACATATTGAATAAAAAGTAAAACAGTATACAGTAAGCTCCCCCTAGTGGTGACTGAAGGCAGCCAAAATGTTATTATGTGGCTATTTATTATTTTGTAATGTCTGTGCTTTGGGAACTCTGTATCAGATTTAAAAAAATCTCTGTCTGCTGTAAAGATATGCTACATTATTCAGCACAGAAGGCTGGACCTAAAAATGAGATTAATTTTGAGCTAAATCTGTATATAATTGCCTATTACATCTACATATTGCTCTTAACAAGAGTTAAACTTTTGCAATTATTTCAAATCAGGATAATAATAGTAATAATAATAATAATAATAATAATAATAGGTTTGCCACTTAGTTTGACTTCTATCAGTGAAGCTGGTCATCAAGAGGAATACTTGTCTCCAATCCAATAAGTATTCCCCTGGTTGTAGATAGCATATATTGAACAATGATTCAAATTATGGGAATCAGTGTGGTACATACATTAATTGAAAATATAAAAATAGATCCCCATTATGGTTCCCGGTACAGAAAGGCCTGGTATTTTTTCCCCTTCATGGTTTTTGTATGGGCCAATTCCCTACCTTTTGCTTAATAACTATGCAGTTGCTCTGGAAAGAGGAGTCCAGAACAGTAGCAAAGGGGATTGGACTAACCATGGCTGGGCCCCTTCTCGCCATGGACCCCATAGCAACCGCATGGCCTCTTTTTGTTATGTATGCCCTTTTTGCTCCCAAATATTGTTCATGTACATTGTTGCTTGTGATTTCTCATCTGATAGAGATGAATAAAAGATAGGATCATCATAATATCATATTTAATTAGTAAGGTCCAAAAAAATAAAAACAAAATGCGTCTAGTCTTAAGAAAAACTTGATATCTCTGTTTCATATTGGTTCCACTCCCAGTTGCCATATGTGCCACACAGTGCGGCAACCCCCGGTATGTGATCATGGCTTTATACGGATTTCTGCATCTTTTATAAAACTTGTTGCCCAACATTGGTGACTATTGTTGGTACATTGAAGCTGATTTCAATTAAAGGAGTAGACCATTACCGATGTACACTTGTATTCCATAAAGAGTTCTTGCACTGGAGAATGCACTGTTTTTCATGCACTCCAAAGTATTTACTGCCCTGACTTCCTGTCTGATTATCTGGAAAAGCTAAAAGTTTTCACCTGTGACCTCTGACCCTGATGTCTGTTTTACAGTGACCATCTCTTCGAGAAGACCATCCAAGATCCAGACCAGATCTTTCCGCGACAGATTTTAAATTCCCTTATATTCCATGTATAAGGACCTTCTTCATTGAGAGGACCACTCCACCAGAGGAGCATTTTTAACTGCAGTCTCAAATAGTTTCAATCAGGGGGTCAAATCTAAGAATGAGCTTTATTTTATCATGACCACTTCCTGCAGGATCACCTCACACCTGATTGGCCCCATTAATTGTAGGACCCCATAGCAGCAGCTGTAAGTTCACCCAATGATGATAAATTCTAGATGAGAAGAAACCGTGTAGGTGCTTTCATGATAGTCAATTGAGTTTAATTAATTTTGTGGTGTCATTTGTGATGCTTCATATAAAAGGAACATTATTTTTTTCAATAATCCTCCTAGCCTGGATCTGAAAATAATATTAAAGCGCGAATATTCTCAAAAATCGAAATGTAGCTGTGCTGAGAACTCTTCTTCCAGCATGGTGTGTTGTGCTTCCTTTCATCCATTTATGACCAGACCTCTTCATCTTGGGTCCAGTAACTAGTTAAGTCACAACAGCCACTTTAGCAGCAATGGATGTATAATTTAGTCACAGAGTAACCTATGTACTATAGAAATGCATAGTCCCTCCTCTCTCCACCCATACCACTTCTCACTTGGCTCCTCCTGTTAAGTTTTATATTGAATTGAAGATAGTGTCTGATCTATGGCTGCCTTGAGTGAAAAGCTAGAATTATCAAGTAAGACATTAGTTCTTACTTTTACAACAAAGCTGCATCATCCTGAGTGATCTGATTTAAGTTACTATATATTATCTGTAACTTTATGGGTGTATCTTATGTTTTGGTACATCTAATAGCCTGCAAAGAAGCATGCTAAGTACATGAAAGGAGTTATCCGGAAACTATGACCATTTCCAAGACTGTAGCTGCATCATGCAGTTCTAGAGATATTACGTAGGCATTGCTTATTATATGGGACTACCGGACGAGAGAGTCATATGTTCTGGATTTCTTGCTAATGGCAAATATGTGACTGCACATAAAAATGTGGTCCAAACCTGTCCCTCTCTGAGCCTACAGCACATAGGAGGATGGCACTGTTTGGAAACAGTCATTTATATCTATTTTTACTTCGGTTTTTCAATGGATACCACATTTTCACTTAATAAAAGGTAAAAAAAAGGTGGTAGGGTTTGTTTTTCATACACTAGACTTTGAAATTCCTATATTTATCCACTCCATATAAATGAGATTTATTTGCTTTGTGGCCGCTGCAGGGAAATTGTAGCACTACATGTCGTCAATCATATGAATGTCAGTCCATGTAATGCATGGACGCACTGGGTCTGCCACGTAGGGGAACTTCACCATCAAGTCTATATGCCCTATGAGACAACCCCTTTTAACACCTTACACTCTTTCAATGCTAGTGATGTACACTGGAAGTTATGGCAATGAAGCTGTAATGAAATCTAAACCAAAGAATTTTTCTATAAATGGGTGTTTTGGCTGCTGAAATCACTTACTATTAGGTTATTATCTGCAAATTCCATTCTCTCAAGTATAGACTAGACCTTTTTTGTTGCCCCAACTAAAAGCTCCACTTGGCTTATGAAAGTTGGGAGATCTAGGTATTGCCTGATACACATTGCAACTACGGGTAGCATTTCATCCCTGCGAGTCTACCAGACAGAGGGATACCTTATAAAAGTAGTTACCTTTTTGGATTGGTGGAAACCATTGGGATTAAAGTCTACTAACTATACACTATAAAGTCTATACCCTTTATCCTTCTGATCAACCTATGTTATTGAAAAATCTCAACATGCTTGAAACAGGGTTTCCAAAATGGACTTACCTTGACACTGTGGATCGAGTAGACTCCCGGGATGCCCTGAATGAAGGGCGTAGGAGACGCTTAGACTCCACAACCACCCGCACCACTGGACTGTACCTCATGAACTGATTTAATCTATTTTTCAGTTCTACAGCTTGTTACCTATAGTCTCTGTTGCATTTGTTCTTTTTATATTCTCTTAATCTTTCTAGGTTCTTGCTTTAACTACTTCACATACCCTAAATATAACACTTAAAATAAACTCCACAGAAAGCGCTTTGCAACAGGTTTGGCTGGAAACATACATAAACATCTCCGTCGCTGTTGCCGACGTGCCGGTGGGATGAATTGCTGATGCGCTACCAGTACTTCCACCATCTGTGTTTTGCGGAAGAAGACTGTAGTGGGGAGTATGAAGTAAGTACAACTAGTTTTTCCATTGTACAGTTTTGGAGAGGATGAAGGGGGAAATGGAGGGAACTGGCTGGAGAGAGAATAAATAATCTCTCTAAACATATATAAGATGAAAATAATACCATAGCCTGTAGTCTTTTATGTATTCCATGGCACACTAGCCATATGTACTTTCTAGAGTACCTTGAAGAAGATAGATGTCTGACAGGGGCACAGGCGGTTGGTCTGAATAGACTTGGTGCCAGAACATACTGAGGCCCCCAGGCCACTAAATCCTCACACTGAGAAGTGACAGCCGACAGAGGGATGTCACTGGGATCCCTAAGACTCTCATTTATCAGTCTCTCTGCTGGAGAAACATCAGCAGCATACAATGCTTTTCACCTCTTGTCTTGTTGCAACAGATGGAAGTAAGTTTTACTTGAGATCAGTCACCAACCCATTCCTAGCCTCGTAATAACTACATCAAGAATAATCATAACTTTATTATTTAAACCGTGTTATGCCTTTGAACAACATATATAGGATTAATACACATAAAACATTAAATAACTTTGCATATTCATTGCATTACTTATCTTGTACTGATGCTGAGTTAAAGCCTGTATTATACTCCAGAGCTGCATTCATAATTCTGCTGATTTCAGAGCTTAAATATCCCTTGCTGACTGAATGTCTGAACATAACATGCCCTGGTGGTTTACACTCCCCAGGCACTGAACAGTAATTTGATATAGGAAAAAATGATGGTCAGGATGATTCCAAGACAAGAATTTAATAGTACTTGGAGAAGGGCATGGTGTAGCTTCAGTATATACTTTGGGGGAGATTTGCTAAGAAAAAAGTTCTTTCGCAAACTGCCCTAAAAAGTGGAGAACATGGCATGTGCCAAATTTATGTTTTTTTTACACTCTCAGAACAACCTTTTTAAAAGTGTCTAAAAAACAAGTTTGTAGCTAAGATGAGTTGTAAAATGCACCAAATGTATTTCAAATAAGCGCCATTTTTAGCACAAAATATAGTGGTTAATGTCTCCAGCCATGACGGGGTATATTGTCTCTAACATGCTTTACAAGTTGTGCCAAATTGATTGTGCTTCTAGCGTTATAATAATGCGGCATTAGAGAATGTTTTCAGCAGGTAAGATAAATATTCTTGACTTAAAGGGTTTTCCAGGAGTAAGACATCGATCGGTAGGGGACTAACCCAATGGAAACCTTGAAGATCAGCAGAAAGAAGTGGCCATGGTGCTCCAGTAAGCAGCTCTTCATTGTTTACACAGGGACAGCAGCTCATCTATACAATGGATTGTGCCTGGTCCTGCAGCTCAGCCCCATTCATTCTACTGATCGGTAGGGATCTGATCCACACTGATCAAACATTGATGGCCTGCTAAAGGATAGGCCACCAATGTCTGACTCATGGAAAACCCTTTAAATTCTCCCATACCCCAATAATATAATTTTGCCTAACTGGCCATAACGAATCCTAAAACGGCTGCATAGGTAAACAAAAGATGACAGACCCATTATGTCATTTGTGTTGCGGCTAACCTTTTCGAGTAGACAGAACATCGATTCTACGATGAGGAACTGGATTACATTTGTCGAGTAGACAGAACAGTGCACTTGACTGCTCATTGCACAGATGTGGAGGGCTGCTATAGCAAAGGTTACATATTTTTATAGACGTTAAGTACATAAGATGTTGTCAATCAGTCTACCATTTTTTAGAGACCGGCCCTTGTCAAGATCTTGGGTCTTTCAGATAGCACAACCATTTACTAAGATCCCATCACTCATCAATGGGAAAATATTGAACTTTAGATGTTTGGTAAAGTTTTCAGACACAATCCTAGTGGAGGTGCCATCATAAAACACTTTCTTAAATAAGCATCAAAGTAAATGAACTGTATTGTTAAAGTTTTTACCATGTGATACAGAACAGAAATGTCCCTCAAAAAGGCTTTAGTCCTAATCCATGTAAAGGTAACACATAATGGCACAGCTTGCTTAAGAGGCAGGATTCAGACATGGCTGATTCAATTTACCTTTCTTAATCCCTACAATCCCTTAATTGTACCACTAAGATCTGGGTGAGTTAAACCTTTTATTACTAGATCTTCACTGACCTAAGTGCTACACGGGGCCGAGGAATAGGGGGGAGACAAAAGCAGCTGCAATTAATGTTAATCTGGTCACGGTCACTCATACAAAATGAAAAGCCAAGAGCTGTCTGATTTTAGTGTACCCACTGCTTGAACATACTGGAGGCAGCTATTTCTGGAACCATTATTCATGAGGTGGGTGCCATTACAGTCGACCAGTAACAGCCCACTGGTAAGGCTCTGTTCACATCACGTTATGGCCCTCCGTTTCATGTATACGCTGGGAAAAGCTACCAACGTATATCTCTGACGGAACGTTGCGACGTATCCCACGGTATTGGCATACCGTGGGATACATCATCTATAAACTCCCCAAAAAAAGTATATCGAACTGTATATGCTGTTTTTTTACTGTATACTGTTGTTTTTATTTGGCGGTATATTGATGTATAACGGCCCAAAGGAGGCCAAGAGGACACTCTTTTGACCTCTGTCGGGTTAAAAGGAGCCTGTCACTACAATTGGAGCCACCTCACCACCAGCATGATATTAAGCATTTGGGGTTTTTAATTTTCTTAATCTGAACACGTCAAAAACAGATGCTTTGGGAATAGTTAGTAAAATAAGACCAAGATAAGACCGGGAGCGCCATTGAGCAAATGAGCATTGCGCACATGAAGCCAGGGACAGTAAACTGCGCAATGACGAAAGGTGCATTTTCCTCGGCTTCATGTTCGCCCGATGCTGCCAGACTCCTTACCCGGACTCCTTACGGTAAGTTATAATAAACTTTACTAACTATTCCCTAAACTTATATATAACCAATGTGATGTGAACAGAGTATGACTTGGACATGACCATATTACAGCTCCCATATTTTTTATTTATTCTGCTCTATGGACAGAGAACGCCGACATAGTTTTTTTTGTGAGGATTTCTGTATGGGCACAACAAAAAATCGTGGCATGCTACATTGGACTCTGTATTTCCGTATTTCTTCTAGGGGAGTAATAGGGTGCTCTACAGAGGCAACATATGGTGGTACATGCCTACAACTCTATGTGCCTGCGTTAGGCACCATTAATGGTTGCGATGTCACAATTATGTGGTGCCTCTCAGCCAATCTTATTTAACTTGCGCACTTTTTTGGGGCCCGGTACAGCAATAGCACCTGCTGTAGTTCCTATAGATTATTCCCATTATTCAGAAATGTTTGTTGTAACACGTTCAGTCACCTCATCATTGTGTCTTACTAAATACTGTCCCTAATCCCTATTAGACTGGTAATACATGGGTAGATGTCTCACCAGTCCTAAGAGTCAATGAGGTATTTGCTCCTCTTTTGAGCCGAATGGATTTATTTTTGGGATAAATAATATAAAGTAAAGTGTTTACATTTTTTTTTTATAGTTTAATAAGGATTTTGGTTATCTTTATTATAAATGATGGTATTACAAATTCATGGAGTACAATCAACATGAGCGCAGGTGAGGTGCAAAAATCTGCTGCCTGTTTACAAATAATAATAACCATTGACCGGATTCCTCTGTGCTGCAGAGTATCAAATTAACTTTATTTATCTCTATACAATGTGACAATGTTAATACTGATAATAATAATAATAAGGCAGACGAGAATAAAAGCAAATACAAATATCCGAGAGTGCAATTAGAGTGATTATATTCAGTTCAAAGAAGCGCAATTAATGGTTAAGCATGGGTCATGGAGGCTCCATGTGGACAAAATGTCTGTCTGCCCTATCACTGTATCCCATACATCACAGATCAAGGGCAGGCTCGGCAGGACACCCAGAGCCAGGGCCTGGCAGGAGGTTGGACTAATGAGTGGAGTCAGAGAATTCCTGCAATCTGCCCATCAATGTTGGACGGGGCTCAGGAGACACTCAGACCAAGATGCGAATCTATCCCAATCAGTGACCAACTCCGAATCTGGAAACGTAACTTCTGATCTGTTTCATTTGCTTGTTCTGTTTATCTTGTTTTTGATCATAAAGTATATTTATACATTTGCTTTCTATTTAGCTTGCAGCGTTATAGAGGCTGTGGGTCAGAGATCATATGTCTTTCTTTGGAGAGCGAGCAAGTTTATATCTAAGTAAACAGTAAGAAATGTTACAGCATCTGAACATGTAGTAACTATTTCTTTATCAATTTGTGAAATTAGAATTAAAAGTAGTATTAGCATTCATATGGCTGTGATGCGGCCACATTTTAGCATTGATTTTATGGCCACAGTACCCGGACTTCCAGCGGTTCTACTGAACCGGACTTATATCACTATATTAATATCCGTGTTGTGGCTGCAATACTCGGCGCCTGTTGATCGGCGCTCGCTTGCTCCTTTCACAAGGAGCTATGTATGGGGATGAACACCTTGAGGTGTATTGCCGACTACAATAATATTTTAGGCAGCTAAAAAAATACAATCAGCCGATGCAACGAGCGTTTGCTCGTGCATCGGCTGATCGTTGCCCTGTTTACACAGGGAAATTATTGGGAACAAGCGTTCTTTCGCCCGATAATCGGCCCGTGTAAAATGGCCTTTATATCACTATTTAGGCCCCATGCACACAAACTTATTTTTTCCTCCCGTAAATACTGGTCCTTTGTCACACGTATTCGACCTGTATTCCACCAGCATTTATGGACCCGTGCCCGTAAATACGAGTCTGTTGTCACCAGTATTCCACCCGTATTTACGGACCCGTTTTCTCTGCACTAATCGGCAGCCCCTTCTCTCTATCAGTACTGGATAGAGAGTAGAGGAAGCCCTTTCGGACAGAGTTTCCGCAGCGATTGAAAGTAAAAAAAAGTTCATACGTACCCCGGCCGTTGTCTTGGAGACGCGTGCCTCCTTTGACATCCAGTCTGACCTCCCTGGATGACGCGGCAGTCTATGTGACCGCTGCAGCCTGTGATTAGCTGCAGCGGTCACATGGGATGAAACGTCATCCCGGGAGGCCGGACTGGAGGAAGAAGCAGGGAGTTCTGGGTAAGTTAACTTTTAATACTATTAACTTCAGCGGTAGTCACTGTCCCGGGTGCTGAAAGAGTTACTGCCGATCAGTTAACTCTTTCAGCACCCTGGACAGTGACTTTCCCCTGACGTCGCCTAGCAACGCTCCAGTAATTACGGGTGCACACATGTAGCGACCCGTAATTACGGGAGCCCCATAGACTTCTATGGGCCTGCCCGTGCCATTTTTACGGCCTGAAATAGGACATGTTCCATATTTTTCAACGGCCCGGGCACCTTCCCGTAAGCAAACAGGAAGGTACCTGTGGCCAATAGAAGTCTTTACGTTTAGTGTCCGTATTGTTGCTGCAATACCTGGACCTCCTGCAGTTCTACTGAACCAGACCTAAATCACTATATGATCCTATGGAGATCTGAGTCCAGTTGAGTCGAACCGCAGGAGGTTTATGTAATACGGCCATAATACAGACGCTATAAGACAGACTCAGGCTAGGGCTAGAGACGACCAGCATTATACAGTACTACATCCTGTAATAATACATGATGAATACAAGAATAAAATACAATTAAAAAAAAAAGAATGCATGAAATATTGCGGTCTGCAAAGACAATGGCGATGTCCAAGTTACAACGAAAGTGTCAGGGCTTCGTTTATCACAACTGTCTGACAGAAAAACTGGCCCTGTTGGCCAAAACAAACAATAATAGTTCAGCGTTCGTTTCATAAAATTATGTGAAAAAATGAAATCCGCACTGTGATTGGTCAATATGGTCAATAATATCTGTTTTACTGTAAGACCGTCTACTATGATCTGAAAGAAAAAGTTTCATCATGTGTCTTGTGTGATGCTTTGAGGGCAGACATCAGATGGACTATGTCTAGTTTTGGCCTTGAATATTGCCATGATGACAAGAAACATTACCATTTGCTGTATACCTTCACTTAAAGTGCTAGTGCTAATGGAGTCTGTATGGCCGTGAACAGGGGCCGTACAGCTCCCTATGTTTTTTTCTGTTGGATTCATACATAATGTGACCGGGAAAACCCTGCATGCATTCATATAAAAATTGTGACATACAGAGATACAGTAAGACTCCGTACGCTTGTTATTATTATGACTCCATACAATGCAGAGGTTGTACAGAGCCGAAATACACCTGTGTGAATAAACCTAAAGACTTTCCCGGAAGCCGGCCACAAACATACTTTTTAGTGAGCAGATCCCACCAATTTCTAATATGGGAACTGCCACTGTCTGCCATTGCAGTGACAAATACTTTGTTTACCCTGGTCCCTGGAGATAAGCGTTGTCAGGGATTCCTAGCAGCTGCTTATGCCTCCTCTCCATTATTGAAATGAGTTGTTAAAGAAGGAGTGATGGCTTTCAAATGTACAAATGATCGCCGATGTCTAATAGCTGTGGCCAGCCATACACGCTCATTTGGCTGACAGCTATTTGTCCCAACTCCACCATAAACATGCACGCTCGGCCAAGCGTGTGAGCTGATGTCAATGGGGAAAGGGGAATAAGCAGCGACTTAACTCCTGCAGGAACAAAGGATCGGGCAGGTTGATATCCAACATACCTGATCGCTTCTTCCGCTGACATCTGCCATCGGGGGAGAGTCGGGAGGCCCCCATATACTTGAAATCATCAGCTAAACGCGTTTTAGAGATAGTACAAAAAGCTACTGGGGAAGGAGCAAAGAGCTATTTCCTAAACTAGTTTAGCCCCATTAGGAGGCACCTCTGAAATCCTGGGACCTGTAGTTCGACATGTGCCAACAAAAACCAAGGAACATTTCATTCCGGGTACAGCAAACGCAACTTTGGTCTGACACCACATGTCTTGGGGTCTATAAACACATTGATGTGAAAACTCATATTACCATAAAATCGCTTAAAAATGCTGCAGTTTTGCTGAAATTCAGCAATGAACCACGATTTGACTGCTCCATGTGAATAGACCCGTAAACAGAGAACACAGTGGAGAACTACAAGTACCAAGGGAATCAGTGTATTTTAAAAAGCCTGTGCTTGCTGATATAGTGAGGCCGTCGTTAGGCGGCCACCATAAGTGTATTATATTCCTTAACTGTTGACATATGGATTTGTTCACCTCTGCAAAAAGTTTTTCTATGACAGAACAGAAGAATGAAAAACGGAAGTGCCGGAGCCATTGCATCACAGACACTAACGGCGCCCGACGGAACCCATTGACTTTAATGGATTCGGTCTGGTTTCCATGAGGGTGTCCGTCATTTTACCAAGGAAAAATAACGCAGCATGCTATACTATTTCTTCCGCCATTTTTCACCGAAACTGCAACGAAGGTTCCTAATATTTTACTATAGTTAGATTTTTAGGTATCTGCAGAATCCTAACGTGTTATTGTTAATGTCTTAATTGTATATTATTTATTCGTTATTTGATATTCTGGTTATTTTTAGGTGTATTTGTAAATTGTACGTTTATTGTAGCGCCGGAATAACTACTGTTGTCTAAATGAGAAAAAATCCTCAGAAAGGGCCTGTTCACATGAGCGCTGGCCTCCATTCATCTGTCTGGTTCAACCTTTCCATCAGAGGAACAGATGAACGGAAAGGCAAACGGAAACTATCGCTTTACACTTTACCATTGATTTCAATGGTATTTTTTTCTTTCAGTTGGTGTCAGTTTGCCTCCGTTCTACAAGGTTTTCTTTTTTTTTCACTGAAACAATAGCGTAGTCGACTACGCTTTTTTTCCGTGAAAAAAACAAAACGGAACGGAGGCAAACTGACACCAACTGAAAGAAAAAGAATACCATTGAAATCAATGGTAATGCAAACAAAAGTGATAGTTCCGTTTGGTTTTCCGTTCATCTGTTCCAATGACGGAAAGGTTGAACCGAACAGATGAACAGAGGCCAGCGCTGATGTGAACAGGCCCAAAGACACATCAACATGCGCATAAAACTCCTTCAAACACTTGAACGTAATCATCTTATATGCATGTACTCCTAGCAATACGCTCATCCATTACACTCCATCACTAAATTCACGGCACAATTTCAAAAGTTATAACGTCAGGCAATATTTGGCTACAAGTTCACATTGAATTTGAATAGGTGCAGTGCCTTATACCCTCAAAAGATGAATTACAGATCAGACATCTTCAATCACTCACATAGCATGGACAACATTGCTAAACTGCCTGTATCAATAACACATGGCTTGAGCATTAGGTGTTTCTGCCATCTACGAAAATATCATTCTATTCGACATTACAGGTAAATCTGGCTATAGGGTAACACATCAATGGGAGTAATCTAGGGAACCATTCTTTATGACAGTCCCAGAAAGATAGATAGATAGATAGATAGATAGATAGATAGATAGATAGATAGATAGATAGATAGATAGATAGATAGATAGATAGATAGATAGATAGATAGATAGATAGATAGATAGATAGATAGATAGATAGAGTATTCAATTGATAGAACTTTTGGAAACTCCACTGTATTCTGAAAGGATTATCCAAAAACTGGTGGCTTTGTAGTGAGCTCCCTCGCTTCCAGGTATCCACACATAACAGATGGTCAGGTAGTAAGCTAAACTCTGCTTCATTTGCTGCAAATGAGGAGCTCAGGATTTTACCTCCATATCTCTGCAATTAACAATTGAACAAATGAAGTTGATCTGTGACAATTTGCGAATGTACTAGGCCGCTTGTATGTGTTGTTACCTGCTAATCCTCTGGCAGGTGGGCAAGTATCGTATGACGTGACAATCTCTTCTAAGCACACCAAATTATACTACAACTGTGTGTGAATGAAAAGTGTAACTACAACTTAAGTTGATGCTATACGAAAGAGCAATTTGGTTCATTCACATCTATGTGTGTAAAAGTTTTCATGGGCTGGCAGTTAGTATAAATACAATGTGCTGGTTCCAATCCACTGTTTATGGTGACACCCCCAATATACTCTCCCTACTACTAGATAATCGACATCTTTTAACACCATGGTGTTTTTAGGTTAAAGATTCTATGCTGGTTAATTCATAGCTCCCAATCATGCCGGATCCGGTGGGACAGTCCCGGTTTCTCACCGATGTCCCGCCGTCCCGGGTGGTCTGCAAAATGTCCCGGTGGGCGCTAAAAACATACTAATAGGAATTTAGAATGAGAGCCCCAATGGGGACAGTATGTAAGGACCTCTGTACAGCACTGTATAAGTAACACAAGTAAATATAAGCAATAAAAATACATAACTTGAGAATCGGCACTACAGTACCTACTTCTTACCTATAGGTGGAGCTGTAGCTTTGTATGAAACCCTTCTTTTTCTGGAAAACATCTGCAGCAAGGACAGAATACGATTGATCTAACTCAGTGCTTTTCAGATCTAGTCCTCAGAGAACCTCCACTGTCATGTATTCAGGGTGTCCTAAATATTCATTCATTGGATTTCACTATATCCGTTAAAGGTTTAGGGGTTTTCTCTATAAGAAATACAGAAAACATAACTTGTTGGGGCTCATCAGGGACTGGATTTGAGAAACACTGATCTTAGTAAAGTTATTGAGAACTAAAGACTAAAGTTGAGGAGACCTCCTCATTACAGTGTAACTAAACTTTTAAAAATCTTCTGACATGTCATAGTGACATATCGGAAATTTTGATCGGTGGAAGTCCCAGCACCGATCGCTAAGACGAAGCGTCAGAAACGCTCGGGTGAGCGCTATGCCGCTTAGTTTCTGATCGGCTTTCCTCGAAAAGCCAAGCAAGTGGTGTACGGGCTCATAGACTTTCTATTGAGCCCATACACCACTCCGAAGAAAGCAGATCAGATACGAGGTGGCACAGCACTCGTCCGAGCGCTTCTGCAGCTTCGTTTTAGCGATCGGTGGGGGGGCCTCAGTGCTCGGACCCCCAACATTCAAAACATCTGACATGTCAAAAGTTTTTAAAAAGTTTAATTACCCTTTAACCCTACTGCCTCATTTTATAGATTATATTTGTTTTGTATGGAATTGACACCACCTTCAGACACTTCTGCCCTTGAGGTCAAAGTAAAGAACCTACTTTACCTTGGATAGGTCCTACACATCATGACTACATCTAAAAGTTTACAGGTCACTTCAGATAATCAAATCAACCCTTCTGTCGACCACTGCATAATACATATAATCTCCCAGCAAATGGCAATTGAAAAACAAGCAGTAAATATTTATATCGCTTTAAAGATTGGTGTATTATTAACTAGACATTGAAGGGGTTATCTGGTTTGAGTTAATATAGATGTGGTAGCTATAAAAAGCTTCTCATGGACCAAGAATATCAGTGAATTACGTGCAGTGTGTAATGCTTTATTTCTCCTGTGGTGGTGCTGCAGGAGAACTGAACACTTGCTGCCAGGGTCCCCCACACAGACTCCCTGTGATCAGCTTATCGTCAGTGGACTCTTCTAACAAAAAGGGATTGTCCAAAGTAGACAGCCCCTTTAATGATGGCAATAGTATCTATAGGGAACCAGGGTAACTAGGGCTATTTAAGGCGCAGTCTTATCCCTTTAATCCCTATTCTCTATGTGAACACTTCAAGAATCAAGTGTTGGTAGAGCAAAATAAATGTAGAAGGTCATAGGAGGTAGAGCATGCAGGCAGATAGACCCATATGTATTATTGATTATCGATATTATAATTATTTTTATCCTCCGTTAGATACATAGCACAGGTAACTCAACCTGTATATAAACAATGTACTGTAAGTAAAATCAAATTTGATGGAGTTGGAATCAGTGCTATGCTCCTTCCACCGACAGGGAATTCAGGTATGCATAAGGACTTGTCTCTATTACTTTCATCTGTAAAGGGTGAGGTGTCCGATGTATCAAAGAATAGTGAATGTAATAGTGTCTACTTATAAGCAATCCTACTGCCCAGCCTCAGAGCATCTAGAGTACTGCAGTAACCTAGCAGGCCAAATGAGACATAATGGGGGGTATTTATTAACTTTTACGGCAATAAGAAAAGTCACAAATGGCACAAAAGTAGCAATTTGCGGTCAAATTGCGACTTTGGTGCCATTTTCGTCACTCTTGACACTTTTAGTGGAGTTTAGCAAAAGTGGACAGAGCCACCCACGACCCAACAGATTTAACATAATATTCCCCAGAAGCTGGCTGGTGTAGATTTCACTTTTAGCGGATGGACGGCCAGAAATGCACCTAAATTATAAGGAGGAGGCGCGTTTTAGGTGCACTCTGCAATATGCGCATTTTATTCCAACTTTCTTTATATTAAAACTGGTGTATGAAACTCCAGTCTTGATTAATTCCCCCTTTGTGTCAAACAGCTGGATATTTTTTGCATTTAAGCAATAAAAGTTCTCATTGTCTGATGTCAAAATATGTTGGTGCAAATCCCCAAAATAAGTTCTAAGGCTTCGTTCACATCTGCGTCAGGGCTCCGTTCTGGCGTTACGTTGGAGCTTTCTGTCAGAACGGAGCCCTGACGCAGATGTGAAGGAAGCCGAATATGTTGTAATTTCTAGATATTTGTAGGTAGGTTGCAAAATGATATAACAAGCTGTGCAAATTAAAGCGTCTTGGACCTCCAATGAATGACATCACAATTACAAGTTGATTTTGGTTTTGGTGATTTTGGTTTTTTACCGCTCAGACAGTTGTGGATGTAAAGTCTGAAGTGTCCATCAAGGGTTTGACCTTCGCCCAGCTAGCATGCAGAAAGAACGATCCAAATTTCCACCTGTGTGTGTATCTCGCTGGTACTTGTGGTTCCACACAGAAATGCAACTGCTTGCTGTGTATATCCTCGTACTTGATGTTGTAAATTTCCAGCAAGGGAGAAAAAAGGAGATCGCGCACTACCTTTGGGAAGCTACAAATTCCACGAGTTTATTCCATACTTACAAAAACAGATATAGATAAAAGCATAAGATAAGCTCTTGTAACACGCCAAATAATGCAACCCGACCCTGGGTTTCGCCCTTCCGGCTTCCTCTGGGGACAATTACTGTATAATTTGTATATTAACTTCTGAACTATTTTTTCAGCATTTAGTTTAAATCTATTTTTAAGTAACTCTGAAATTGCTGTGTTTCACTTAGTTACACCACGGCTTGAACTCCAGTCACATCCCGAAAATCTGCCGTGACAAGTTCCAGCTAAACTGGTTAAATATTCGCTCTGCTGTCTCCGTGCGCTGCCTCCATGAACCTATGTCCCTGTTTTTACTTATGCCCCTATAATATTTCATCTTAATAAAATAAATCTATTATATTCACTTAAATATAATATTCTTCATATATGAAAAATACTGTATGTCTAACTTTTAATTTTCTTACACAAACCTACCAGTATTTATATAACCTATCCTGACGAAGCACACGCAAAACGCACATCGAGGCTGCGCCAGGTGCTGCCCTATAGTTTTGTTCCTGGTATGTACTGGATATTATTCTTTTACAATATACTGTAGTATTCACCTGCAATGGAAGGATATGTAGTTATGAAGGTCCATAATCTCTACTAATATATTCTTGCTGTATACATTTAGTGGTTGTCACATTTTCATACCTATCTATTAAAGTGAGATAATCCTTAAAGGGGTTTTCCCATCAGAGACATTTATGACATATCCACAGGATATGTCATAAATGTCAGATAGATGCGGGTCCCAGAGGTGGGACCCGCACCAGTCTCTAGAACGGGGCCCCCTAAACCCTGTTCTAGCTTTTTATGCTCACGCTGCCTCCCCGGCCACTTCCTGACTACATGGTCGGGAGTTACGGAAACAGTGTATCGGGAGTTACGGAAACAGTGTAACTCGCTGAGCTACGCTGTTTCCATATGTCCCATAGAACTGAATAGTAGTTCCGGAAACAGTGTAGCTCGCATGCTACGCTGCTTCTGTAACTGCCATTCACTACTATCGGAGTAAGGGTATGTTCACACGCTGAGAGGCATTTACGTGTGAAAAGACAGACTGTTTGCAGCTGCCTCGTTTCACACGTAAATGCTCCTCCTCGTAATTTACGAGCCGTCTGTGACGCTCGTAAATCTTGAGCTGTGCTTCATTGAGTTCAATGAAGAACAGCTCAAATTACGCGGCAAAGAAGTGCCCTGCACTTCTTTGTCGAGGCAGTCCATTTACGCGTCGTCGTTTGACAGCTGTCAAACGACGACGCGTAAATTACAGGTCGTCTGCACAATACGTCGGCAAACCCATTCAAATGAATGGGCAGATGTTTGCCGACGTATTGTAGCCCTATTTTCAGGCGTAAAACGAGGCATAATACGCCTCGTTTACGCCTGAAAATAGGTCGTGTGAACCCAGCCTAACAGAAACAGCGTAGCTCAGCGAGTTACACTGTTTCCATTACTCCCGACCATGTAGTTAGGAAGTGGCCGGGGAGGCAGCGTGAGCATAAAAAGCTAGAACAGGGTTTAGGGGGCCCCGTTCTAGAGACAGGTGCGGGTCCCAGAGGTGGGACCCGCATCTTTCTGACATTTATTACATATCCTGTGGATCTGACATAAATGTCTCTGATGAGAAAACCCGTTTAAGTGTTAATATTGTTATGTTTAGTCGTTTTCTAATAGTTTATCTTATATATATATATATTTTTTTTTAGAAATTACCACTCTAAATATTAGGGGGGGGGGGCTACTTTGGGTTGTTATTGGTATATTTTACTGTTTTGCATGAATTACACATATTTTTAGCCAGCTCTTAGTAATGTAATGCTATTAAACAAGAGGTTATATATCTAAACTAGCATTGGTGCTATTTTGTGGGTAGATTTGCATTTGATGAATTTTGTATTCGAACATAATTTGTCAATAAAGTTGTATATTTTATATGAGCTATGTACTGTATGTTTTTTGTAAGTTGTTTGATTTATTGAAGAGTTTTTTCTCGTGGTATCCAAAATGACTGTAATGTTATGGTGTAATATTGGTTTTAAAATCTAAAAAAAAAACATCTAATTGTTAGTTAGATGGATAAATAATTATTGGATAGATATTTGGCTTACAATACTAAACTTCAAATCTCAAAATAGTGGAGAGACAGATAGTATGGCAATATAACATAGAGTCTTGACACCTCAGGATCACAGAGCTGCAGGCGCACATCATATGTCACTCACATCTCAGCCAGGGCTGCACCTGTTATTCAGCTGAGGTAAACAGGTTGTGACTCTAGCAGCATTGCCTGGGGCCATAAAGAAGCTGCATTCTTTAGGATTCAGGATGCTGAGACCTTTTCAATGATGTTTATCTCATCCCTGTCACACCCTTCTCTGAACAGTTAGATTTGGGTTCTGCACTGAAGTTGCAGGTGAAATTACCAATAGTTTATACATCGTTTATGGCAAATATAAAATATATTCGTACAGTACTATGTGCACCAACACATTCCCTACATTCACCCATCTCCACCAGTCATCTGAAAATCTTCCGTAACTCCACCATTGACTATATGAAAACTTCTTGCATTTGAAAGATTAGTTCTAGGTGTTGCACATTTCTCAGGTTCATATAGTCCTGGACAAAACTTGTGTTTTTCATTCCTAAAGATGTAAAGAAGTTAGAAACTAACTTTAAGTTGTTGAGTATTGTGTTCTTCACCAGAGTTGGAAAGACACACCCGGTAGAAAAGCATATACTTGTATTTTCTCTACTTGCCCTTGTACTTTCTAAGCATGTCAGGAGAAGCACTCTCAGGAGAGTTATATATTTTTTTACCTCTTTTATGTTCTACTAGCTTGTAGGCAACCCAAAATATGGCTCCTTACATGAACAACAATGGACCAGAAGCTGGCGCAAGCAGGTATCATGCCAGGATGACGCGGATAATGAAGTTAGATGATTAAATGCCCGGGTTGTAATAAAATAAATCTGAGCATAGAGTAAAATGAATAAAGAAACACTTTCTACAGAAGTTATAGGTTGTTTTATGCCTGATTGTCAAGCGGTGACAGGTGTATCTGATAGACGGTGAGAACATTTGCATTGGCGAGATAGGGAAGAAAGACGTTCCTAGTGCTAGAAGGCGAGGAGGGGTCTTCTGAGGGCCTTTTAAAAAGAAATATAAACAAACCATTAAGAAGAAAGACAAAATGTCCCATTCTTTCAACATTGGATCCCCCTAGATCAGACAAGTTGGCCAGACAGGTGTAAACATATTCAAACTCGAGTTAACACAACCCGGAACTGCCATCAAGACCATGGAGTTAATAACCATCAACACAAGATTATACAATTCAAATGAGACGAGCGGTGGCCTGTGCCATGTCTATAAACAGTTTTGGGCCAGGTTAAATTACTTTTTTTGTCATTCGTTTTTGAAGATGAGAAGATGCTGTGATGGCATACGCACTAAATGTTCCGTAATTGCTATACCTCCCATGGCCTCAAGTCCTCTCAACTTGGACGCAAAACACAATTGTTGTATAATTCTATCAGTATAACTGCTATAATGTTTATTAGGAAACAAAGTGGCTGCATGTGCCCAATTTAGTTTAGCTCCTGGCAGGTCCCACACATCACCTCAGCCGGGTAATGCTACAGGGCCTGTCTCTCCTCAGCCTTTACTGTTTATGTTCCCGGATGCTTCACACAAGAAGAACTAGCTGATGCCTATCAAAGAACATAGACTGATTCCAGAAAGTCTGCAAGATCTCTCCTCATATAAATGACATAGCCTGAGTCTCCAAAACTGATATATTTAACAGATAGGCCCACAAAAACATTACAAAAACTTGAAAGGACTAAAGAAATGTTTCCACATATAAACTACTAGAATGGCACTGAAAATGAGACGAACACAACTGTACTGATGTCCATATGTATGTCAAGGGGGTATTTGGATATATATATATATATATATATATATATATACACTAAGACCAAGCATGTACTTTGTATTTTGATCTTGGCGAGAGGTCACTCCTCTGGAAGGCTCTGCACCCGCCGTAAGGCTTGTTTCACAGTGCTGCTCCAACTTTGTACATTATATATATATATATATATATATATATATATCCATAACTTATTCTAAATGTGGTACGTATGCAAGACACTACGAAACAAAGCCACAAAATTGAAGCTAACGGTAGGCCGATCGAGCAGAAATATCATATTAGACCTTCATTTACTGGAAGTATTGAATTAACTACTTGCAAGATCTACCAAGAAGAGTAGTCCATCATTCTACATACTTCTAACCTAGTACACTAGATATTGGTAGAGTAAGATCAACCACTCTTGCCATGAGCTTCTACCTTAGTTGTTCTTACCAATTGGTTCATCCCCTCAAGTGTCTTAGGAAAGTATTCTTGGCATGTCTAGTTCAAGTTAATAAATATGGAATGCTCCAACGTCCCTACATTTATGATTACACATCTAAATACACTTTTCACAAGGTCTTACATAGGGGCAACTTTCTTGGTCGAGTGGTCCACTGTTGGGTTCTCTGACTGTTCCTTGGAAATATTACAGCTCATTCCCAGGTGTCTTAACTTTTAATAATGTCAAGTCCTTGCTAGATTTGGTGACTTTGCTATTCTGCCAACAAGTGATTGAACTGTCAAATATTGACAGACAGTGGTCAAATAACATTAATTAGCTGTGAAATAATTATGTCTCTATATATTACATGTATTGATTAGGACTGTGATTAGGTAAACCTCTATATTTATAATGGTTTCCCCACAGATCACTGCTGATCGTGGCGGGTTCCAGTCGGGAGATAGCCTGTGATCATCTTAGCTAACAGAGAAGTATTCTACAATGCGGAAATCTCCTTTAAATTTGGTCACTGTGTACATTTCTCGAAAGAAAAAGGGTTGAATGATGATAATTAAGTCCAGAATTTTTTCTCTATTGAGGTCGCTCCAAAAGCCCTACTTCATATAGTAATGGTTTCCATGCCTTGCAAAGATGAGGGCAAGCTTGCCTAAAACAGCAGTATACAAGCGAAAACAAATGGCTCTATACTTTTCAGCTAAATCTCTATTAAACACAAGTAGTGTAGTCTTGATGCATACTTGACCACAGGGATGAAAATCTATTTTGGATGGCTCCAGTCCATATCCTACAATGAGGTATAACACCACATTACTAACTAAAAAAAAAAGTTGTTCTGGGGATATTAAGTAACAGAACTTATAGAGGTTGTCTAAGCAACTTATTTTTAGAAAAATCTAGTGCCAAGGGCTTAGACTGGGAATGGAGTGGCTAACTGTTGCCAAGTTGCTTTTCCCTTTTTCTGCTGTACTGGCATTATTGTACCAATGCAGCTCATGTGAAACAGAACGGTTACCGTATATCCACTACATAAAATATATGCACACAGCAGAGCCTGTACAGCAGCACACGGTTTCAGACTACAGAGCCATAGGTCCAGTGGCGTGAATACCGCTATAGCAGCTATATGGCGGTATCTACAGGGGGGTCTGTATGGCGGTATCTACGGGGGGGGTCTGTATGGTGTTGTCTACAGGGGGGTCTGTATGGTCTTATCTACAGGGGGGTCTGTATGGCGTAATCTACAGGGGGGGTTCTGTATGGCGTTATCTACAGGGGGGACTCTGTATGGCGTTATCTACAGGGGGGACTCTGTATGGCGTTATCTACAGGGGGGACTCTGTATGACGTTATCTACAGGGGGTGTCTGTATGGCGTTATCTACAGAGGGGGGTCTGTATGGTGTTATCTACAGGGGGGGTCTGTATGGCGTTATCTACAGGGGGGGGTCTGTATGGCGTTATCTACAGGGGGGGTCTGTATGGCGTTATCTACAGGGGGGACTCTGTATGGCGTTATCTACAGGGGGGACTCTGTATGGAGTTATCTACAGGGGGACTCTGTATGGCGTTATCTACAGGGGGGGGTCTGTATGGTGTTATCTACAGGGGGTGTCTGTATGGCGTTATCTACAGGCGGGGGGTCTGTATGGCGTTATCTACAGGGGGGGTCTGTATGGCGTTATCTACAGGGGGGACTCTGTATGGAGTTATCTACAGGGGGACTCTGTATGGCGTTATCTACAGGGGGGGGTCTGTATGGTGTTATCTACAGGGGGGGTCTGTATGGCGTTATCTACAGGGGGGGTCTGTATGGCGTTATCTACAGGGGGGGTCTGTATGGCGTTATCTACAGGGGGGACTCTGTATGGCATTATCTACAGGGGGGACTCTGTATGGAGTTATCTACAGGGGGGTCTGTATGGCGTTATCTACAGGGGGGGGTCTGTATGGTGTTATCTACAGGGGGTGTCTGTATGGCGTTATCTACAGGGGGGTCTGTATGGCATTATCTACAGGGGGGCTGTATAGCGTTATCTACAGGGGGCTGTATGGCGTTATCTACAGGGGGGCTGTATGGCGTTATCTACAGGGGGCTGTGTATGGTGCTATCTATAGGGGGCGCTGTGTGGTGGAATCTATAGGGAGGCACTATCTACAAGGGGGGGTTGTGTGATACCCAGTGGAGGGGGGGCCCCAGTTAAAAGTTTGCTATGGGGCCCAGTCTTTCTTAGTTACGCCCCTGCATAGGCCCTCCATCTGCCAATATATGGTGCCTGTGTTTGGTGCCATAATACAGAGTTATTACCGAAATTTGTATGGAGGTGCAATACATCCGTGAGTATGATCCCTAACAGCTCCAGCCTACATGAGTTGTTAAGCAGTGCACCCCTAACTACCAGTCTGGCTCAGGTTCCTCAGCTATTCAGCTCAAGACTGAACTGGCACTAATCTGAGGGCAGGAAAAAGACTTGGCAGAACTGAGACTACAATCTTCTCTGTTTCTTGTTACTATAGTAAAAATCTTTTGTACGCTCTATAAGGTAGTACACAAAAGCATTTTTATTCCTAGAATATTACATTATTCTACAAAGTTAGGATAATCTAGAATTATAGTTTCTAATCGTCCGCACTGATCTGTATCTGCTCCATCACTTCTTATCCCATGTCAGATGACTACCATGGGTATGATCTTTGCCCTTGTTTTTCATGCTCTCTTTATGTTTTCATATGTTTGAGCCTTTGTTGTCATATGATCACTTAAAGAGGCTGTCACCAGTTTATAACTTCCCTATCTCCTTACTAATCTAATAGGCACTTTGATGTAGATAACTACTGTTTAAAAAAAAAACAAAAAAAAACGTTTATTATTGACCAAGTTATGAACATATTTCAATTTATGCAAATTTTTTCTAAATGCCCAACCGGGTTTTTCTTTTCTCTTCACCAAGTGGGCGTTGTATAGAAAAGTGTATGACACAGACCAATTCGCCTTTTTACACTTCTCTTCATTCTAGCCCAGCTTACGAGATCACGTTGTGGTGTCACTTCCTCTTGCAAGTTCTTCTCCGGAGCGACGGAAGACTGAACAGACATCGTCTCCAGCCGAGCCAGGACGTTTATCAGAATCTGCAGCAGCTGGAGGCGATGTCTGTTCAGTCTTCCGTCACTCCGGTGAAGGACCTGCGGGAGGAAGTGACATCACAGCCATGGCCGATTCTAGCTTTTCTGCTGCCTGAGGCGAAAATCGAAATGGCGCCCCCCAAATTTTGATTGACATTCCACTGGCTGTTCTACATCACTAGCAGCCTCGTCCAACTCCTGCAGATGCGCCGTTGCCTTCTACTGGCATGCAAGGTGCAGCCTGGCAGAGTAAACCTCGCTGCACGGTGTGTGCCCAAGTAGTACAAGGCAATGGCGCATCCGAGAAAGTTGGAGGAGACTGGTATTGATGTATAACAGCCAGGGGGATGTCAATAAAGCATGGAAAGGTGGGTTTGGAGGCAAGACTATGTGACTCTTCAGGATAGCGGCACTACCCCTTGACCCTTTCATGAGTAATTAGCATATAGCGTGTGCCGTTTTAAAAGTTGATATTATAGATTTTGCTGCATCTGAAAAAAACATACAAGGAACTGTTTGGAAATATTGTCAGGTCATGTATTCCTGCATGGTGGCGGTTCAAAGGGTTAAAACTACCTGACAAATTCCCATTAAATATATAATGAACTGAAAACAATTCCATCTGGTCTGCAATTTTGTTTTTATAAATATATCCTATATAATTACAGCTTCAGAACCAAGCTCATACATATATACAGTGCCACAACCAAGCTTAGTATATATATATATATATATATATATATATATATATATATATATATATATATATATATATATATATATATATATATATATATACAGAAACAGAACTAAGCTCAACACACACATACAGCACCAGAACCAAGCTCAGTACATAAATACAGAACACCAGACCCAAGCTCAGTACATATATACAGCACCAGAACAAAACTCAGTACATAAATACAGCACCAGAACCAAGCTCATATATATATACAACACCAGAACCAAGCTCATACATATAGACAGACCAGAACCAAGCTCATACATATATACGGCATGAGAACCAAGCCCAGTACATATATACAGCACCAGAACGAAGCTCAGTACATTTATACATCCCCAGAACCATGCTCAGTACATATATACATCTCCAGAACCAAGCTCATTACATACATACTGCACCAGAACCAGGCTCAATATATACATATATATATATATATATATATACACACACACAGCACCAAAACCAAGCTCAGTACATAAATACAGCTCCAGAACAAAGCTCATAACATATATACAGCACCAGAACCGAGATCATAACGTATATACAGCACCAGAAACAAGCTCAGTACATAAATACAGCACCAGAACAAAGCTCAGTACATATATATATAGAGCACCAGAACCAAGCTCATACATATATACAACACCGGAACCAAGC
The DNA here is from genome assembly GCF_050947455.1 of Rhinoderma darwinii. Taxonomy (NCBI): domain Eukaryota; kingdom Metazoa; phylum Chordata; class Amphibia; order Anura; family Rhinodermatidae; genus Rhinoderma; species Rhinoderma darwinii. Next base: position 32,717,112 of record NC_134696.1, on the reverse strand, counting down.
TCATGCATATATACAGCATAAGAATCAAGCTCATACATATATACAGCAGGAGAACCAAGCTCAGTACTTATATACAGCACCAGAACAAAGCTCAGTATATATATACAGCACCAGAACAAAGCTCAGTACATATATATATATAGAGCACCAGAACCAAGCTCATACATATATACAACACCGGAACCAAGCTCATGCATATATACAGCATAAGAATCAAGCTCATACATATATACAGCAGGAGAACCAAGCTCAGTACATATACACAGCACCAGAACAAAGCTCAGTACATATATACTTCACCAGCAAAAATACTGCTCAATTTAGTGCAACCCCTGCCGTATAGGTTTGCACTAAATTGTTTCCAGCTCCCAGCATGTTCCGAACAATGGTAAGGATATGCTGGTAGATGCTGTTTCCCAAAAAATTCATATCATAATCATACCACCCATCATCTCGCTGCAGATCATACGGTGACTATAGTGCTGATTAGAGGCAGAATAAACATTTACATTAAGTGACTCACCGGTAACGTCTCAGACTCTAGTTATTTTTCTCTTTTCTTCTCCATCCACTCCAGACCTCTATGATGACCTCCTGGCCACAGCCCATTTCTGCAGTTTGCCGCTCAGATGTCTTCAGCTTCTCACTTTTCAAACATTTCTGCACCTATAAATGAAGATAAAATTCTCATGGTGCCACACACTATGCCAGGAAATATAATAGCGCCATACGCTGCACCTCTAATTAGAATAGCACTATACACTGTCCCTGATTATAATAGCACCATACACTGTGTCCCCGATTATAATAGCCCCATACGCTGTATCCCACACCCACACAGTGCTCTCTGTAGATAGTGCCCCCCATAGAGCCCCCAGCAGATAGTGCCCCACAGATATCCCCCTGTAGACACTGCCCCACATACAGCCCCCTGTAGATAGTTCCCCACATATAGCCCCCCGTAGATAGTGCCCACATATAATAGCTCCCCTGTGTATAGTGCCCCACATATAGCCCATCCCTGTATATAGTGCCCCACATATAACCCACCCCTGTATATAGTGCTTCACATATAGCCCACCCCTGTATATAGTGCCCCACATATAGCCCACCCCTGTATATAGTGCCCCACATATAGCCCATCCCTGTAGATAGTGCCCACATATAGTTTCCCCTGTATATAGTGCTCCACATAAAGGCCAACCCTGTATATACTGCCCCACATATAGCCCACCCCTGTGTATAATGCCCCACATGTAGCCCACCCATGTATATAATGCCCCACATATAGCCCACCCCTGCATATAGTATCCCTCATATAGCCTACACCTGTATATAGTGCCCCCTGTAGATAATGGCACTCACATTTTTATTAGAAAAACAAAACTTTACATACTCACCTTGATTTCGTTCCCACGCCGTCCGATGGCAATGCAGACCTGATCTCTTCTGAACAGTTCTGCTGGGCTGAACGACGAAAGGCATTGATTGACAGGGCAAGTCATTCTGCCCTGCTAATCAGCACCTTTCAAAGACGCAAGCGGCGTGATGACGTCATCGCGCCGCTTGCGCCGTTGAAAGGCGCTGATTAAGAGGGCAAGTCATTCTGCCCTGCCAATCAGCGCCTTTCAATGACGCAAGAGGCGCGACATAGTTGAAAAGAGCTGAATGGCTGTGAACGGCGCTTGGCCATTCATCACTTATGCAATTATAGTGCAAGAGGGGGAGCGGCTGGTTTCAGTGGCGCTACCCCACAGAGAGGCAGCAGGCCGCCGCCTGAGGCGAGATGCTCATCTCGCCTCATGGACGTTGCGACCCGGGTCACAGCGTGATCTCGTGATCTGTGCTGTGAATCAAGTTGGGCTGGAATGAAGAGAAGTGTATAACGCTGATTGGTCAGTGTCATACACTTTCTATACTTTTTCGCCCACTAGGTGAATAGAAAAAAAAGCCCAGTTGGGCATTAAGAAAATGTTTGCATAAATCGAAAAATGTTCATAACTTGGTCAATAATAAAGTTTTTTATAAAAAAAACAAAAAACAAAACAGTAGTTATCTACATCAAAGCGCCTATTAGATTAGGTAGGAGATAGGGGAGTTATAAACTGGTGACAGCCTCTTTAAGGTTTTTTTTTTATCTCTAGCTCCTCATCCACTCTTATGGGGCTTTTGCACAAATCTAAAACAGGGTTACAAACTGTGGAAACATGAAGTCCTAACTCTTTAGGCTCCATGCACACGAACTTGTTTTTTACTGTCCGTAAATACTGGAGTAAATATGGGTCCGTGGTCACACGTATTCGACCCGTATTGCAGCAGTATTTACGGGCACGTTTTCGCTGCAAAATTGCACTGCACTAATCGGCAGCCCTTCTCTCTATCAGTGCAGTATAGAGAAGGGGCAGCCCTTTCCGTAATAAAAGTAAAATAAATTCATACTTACCCGGCCGTTGTCTTGGTGACGCGTCCCTCTTTCGACATCCAGCCCGACCTCCCTGGATGACGTGTCAGTCTATGTGACAGCTGCAGCCTGTGATTGGCCTGTGATTGGCTGCAGCCGTCACTTGGACTGAAACGTCATCCCGGGAGGACGGACTGGAGGAAGAAGCAGGGAGTTCTAGGAACTTCTATTTTTTTTACAGGTTCATGTAAATTGTGATCGGAAGTCACTGTCCAGGGTGCTGAAAGAGTTACTGCCGATCGTTTAACTCGTTCAGCACCCTGGACAGTGACTATCCCGTGACGTCGCCTAGCAACGCTCCCGTAATTACGGGTGCACACACGTAGTCACTAGTAATTACGGGAGCCCCATAGACTTCTATGGGCCTGCCCGTGCCGTAATTGCGGCCTAAAATAGGACATGTTCTATATTTTTAACGGACCGGGCACCTTCCCGTAAGCATACGGGGAGGTACCCGTGGCCAATAGCAGTCTATGGGCCCGTAATTATGGCCCGTAATTACGGCTCATGATTCCGGTCATTTTCGTGTGCATGAGGCCTTAGGCCTTCATAACCCTGTTAAAATGTTGCTGCTGAGAGTGGGTACACAGTGTGAAGAGTGGGCATAGAGTCTATAGCCACATTTGTGTTAGTGGCTATAGGGTTAAAGCAATAAAAGGAGCTTAGTCCTCACAGCCATCGATATGTCTGTACCTGCGCCCCTGCACTCTAGTATAGCTTCTCTCAGTGGGAACATTTTAGCAGAGTTTATAGGAAGAGAACAATCAATGTACCCACCATTTGTCACCCAGTTTTACATCCTAGTGATATGCCATAAGATTCTAAGATGGGAATACCGCTTTAACCAGTTGATGTCCTATGACGTGTATGCTCAACATGAGCGGCAGGCAGTAGCAGCATAATGATGAGCATACTCATCATGCTGATGGCGCTGTCTCTGTGCAAAGAGGGACTTTAACATCGGAGATCAGCGTTAACTCTGATCTGCGTAGTTAACTTTATTAAATATCCCAAGAGGCAAAATCTAAATATTTTTTATAATCTCAAGGAAAAATAGTCCCATTCATCAAAGGGTTAAGCTGCTCATAAACATAGATATTGTTTCATGGAGCAAAAATCAATTTGCATTGGATTTTCCCCGTGTGATTGTATAGTTTCCTCAGTGATAAGCAGTGCCAGGGGAATTTGGTAGCTTTTTATCTCTCCGTACCTCCATAGAATTTAGGTACACAGAGTCAATGCATGTTGAAGAAGCCAGCACTGTGTATAATGCCCAGGGCTTGTCCTCCAATGACACTTTTTGATTTTTATGACCTGTCAATTAGACAGAAAATAAAAGTATGATAGGTGGGAGTCCAACCTGTAACACATGGGCAGCCGGGTCCACCAGGGTGACAGCCACTCTCTGTAAGTAACGCTCTGCTCTGGCTGATAGCGGGGGTATTTGGAAGGGGTTTATCATGGTGAGACAACCCTTTTAAGGACTTTTTAATATTTTGTGACCAAAAACCTTTATCTGTTTTCTAATGTAAGATACAAAGCATGTCATCAGTTTCAATATGGTTGTGCTTGCTGGTAACTACATCATATAGGGGCAGGTATAAGAGCACATTACATAGCACTTGATACACATTGTAGCTTATTGTGTGTGCTTGAGCAAAACCCTCATCGTTCTCATTATGTCGTGTCTTGCATCCACTGATTTATCATAAAAACAGGCGTTAATTCATCTATTTTGATCTACGAAGCCTATAAGTGATCAATGTGTCTATTCATAAATACAATTCCTCTGTGCAATGCATGTGGGTAATCCATTGAGGAGCTTTATGTGTTTCCTGCCTTCTGTTTTGCATTGGCCATTGTAGTTGCTCTGAGCACCCCTGGGGTAAGCTGGGTGCTTTTTAGGAAAAATCATACAATGTCTTGCTTGTGGAAATAAAAGAGACCTTAAATAAAGGGTCACTCTTTTATTGACAAAAAAGAGAAAATATTTACTAGTTAAGAGAGGGCATGGGGTTAAGGGTCAGCGCCCAGGGAATACAGAGTCAAGGCCTGAATGGGCTCGTTTTTACAATGATATTGGCTTCAGGGCACCTGGCAAGAAACTACACCGCAACTCTGCAGCTAGTTTAACCATAAACTCTTATAGTTAGTATATCATATTACGGCTTCAAAAAGTATAAACAGCTCAAATTTCATTTTTCTTTATTTTCTCATTGCGCTTCTCCATGATCCCTTGTGTCAAAATGCTATTATTGTACTATATATTTTAGAATTCATTAGAACTACTTTTACACCAGTGTTTTCTATCTCTGGCACTGTAGCGGCTTTCAGTTTTCTGATGCCACTCCTTTAGGGGTTAAAGAGGTTATCCGACTATGGCGTTTGACCCCATACATAAACAAGGTCCTTCCTGAGCCCTTTTCTGTTCATTTTTGTCCAACTCATGTTCAGTCTCGATGCCTTGCGGCGCCTTTGATTAGTTTTGCCGCTACTTTTAATAGGGCGGTTCTGCTGCGCAAATCTTATGCTAAAACTGCATCTCCCATGATGCAACAGTGCCGTTCTCTCTCTCTTAATCTATACCCTCCCTCCTCCAATTTATCACCGCCCCCTGCCTCCATGCAAACTTCCTTCCCCTTCACACACAGAAGATGAAATGTCACATGATGTATTTAGTTAAGGGGGCGATTTATAGGGGAGGAAATGTCATGTGATCAGTGATGTTTCATATTCTTGGCTCTATGAGTGCTCGGAAAGCGTCAAATTATGTGAATATGAAACGTCGCTGATCTGTGGCAAAGACTGCAGGTGGCACAATCACATGACCGCATTACAGAGCAGAAAAGACTTGCATTTTCAATACATAAATCATATTAGTAAGTGGAATATATTTGGATTTGTTCATTTAAATATACTTTTTTGAAAGCTGATAACCCCTTTAGGATAAACAGTAAAATATGACATCACATACTGTACATTTATAGTATATCAATGGAATTGGCTCTTACCGCTGGGACCCCATACATCCTGAGAACATGGATGCCCAGTCTCGCATTTCTGGTAGAGTGGTGGTCCAGCATGTGCTGTAAGTCTAGATTATATTGAACAGGATATACAGAAACGGTCAAGCATGCCCATTTCATTTACAATATAGGAGTGAGCGTGCCACCTCTCCATCAGGTATGCGATACCATGCTACCATAATGTTGGGATCAGGAGGGGAGGGTTACAGTGGTTAAACCTCTACTAATTAAATATTTATGTAATATCCAATCAATATATTCTATATATTATTAGCTATGGGGTTGAATGAAACCGCATGTCTACATTGTGCTTTTGTTAGATATTTTGTGATCTGAATCACATTAAAATTAAGAAGACATGCATCTCCTCATTAGACTAATGTTACTGGCAGTAAAAGGGAGAAAGCACGAAATTATTTTTATACGGCATTGTTCACACTGTGGCTTTAATGGTTTTCTTCTGGGTTTCTGCTATATTTGTTGGTAAGAATAGTGCAGTCTGCAATACTATACTTGCTGCGAAAAATACCAGAAACTTGATCGAAGTCAATAGGGTTCATTCAAAAATGTTTCCGTCATAGCTATTACGGCTCAATTATAAATCCATGATGCTAAACAGAGCCTGTTGACCCAGTATAGGGACCCTTCAAAGTTATCTATACATTCTGCATAACTGTAAGCTATATGAAAAGTCTACAGAATATAACACTATTAAAAGCAGTTATTTTAGTTCCATGAATAGTGATATGAACAATATAACGTGCTAATAGAAAGTATGTAGGAGATTTAAAGGGGTTTTCCGAGTTATTTAAACTCACGGATCCCCGTCGTTCCAGCTCCGCCACTCCGTTCCTTCCCATCGCCGTGTTTTGACATAGCTGCAGCAATGGCGTGCCCGTATACCCACGTGATCGCTGCAACCAATCATTGGTCTCAGTGGGTATACGGCACAGGAGTGCTGAGGCCAGTGCTTGGCTGCAGCGATCACGTGGGCCATACGGGCACATCATCCCTGCGGCTATGTCAGAACACAGCGGCGGAAAGGAACAGAGCGGCGGCGCTGGAATGATGGGGATCCATGAGTTGAGCAATGAGTCTTTTTATTTTTATTATTTTTGCATCCCTCCTACCGTGGCCAATTTTTTAAATAACTTGGTGAACCTTTTTAAGTAAACAGACAAGAAACAGGATAAAACCAAGTTGCCTATATACATTTTACTACAAGATGGCATGAATGGGTATAAGTAAACACACAAACTCAAATTGGCACAGGCAGAAAGACTTCTTTCTCGCATAAAGAATAGAGGACATTTCCCTTAAACACCTACTTTCCAGTTCTAGAAAACATCAGAGAGAAAAGCTTATTTCATTAAGGTTGTAAACAACATTTACATTGAAGAATATTTATCTTTCCAACTAAATTAAATGTTCCAGCTATTCGGAAGCTCAATTCTGTTTCTCTGAACCGTCCAAAAAGGAGCCAATGCGTCAGTGCACAGCATTAAAGTGCTTTCTCTCTGAAGTATTTTGGCTTAGTGACCCATTCTAAGTCCCCTCCATCATCTGGTAGTGTGGGACCCTCAATGGCCTCATTTCATGTGACTTACAATAGATTTCAGCTATGTTGAAAAACTTACAAAAAGTTTAGAGGGCAGACTGAATCCTTCTTTTTTAAGGAGAGAATAAACTGGAACTGCTGTGTCTGGGTTGAGTTAATCTGATTAGGACAACCTCATCAACCGGCCAAAGGGAAGAAAAAGCCATGAATTGGTCAAAAAAGGACCTTTTCACTAATGAAGTCAGTCAAGCCCCACACAAAACATATTGTTGTAAGGCATGCTTGTCTACAGATGGCAAAATGACAAATCTTTTGAAAGGCAAATCAAATATAATTGATGCATTTTTTGTAATTCTTCTGCAGGTATGGGAAGAGATACTTAATGGGATTATGTGGGAAGTGGAATGAAAAAGGGGAGCCATGACGCAGCACAAATACAGACAATGTTAGGCAAAAGTAACTCTTAGAAGTCTCTGTTCTCTGAAGAGACTCAAAAAGATCAAAAATATAATAATGAAATTAGGGATACTTGTTGTCTTAACAAACATGCGCATTGATAAATAAGCAGAGGATGTTGCCTCTTTTGTATAGGACAGCGCTGTTCTCAATAGTACATGTAGTTCATGTCATTTACACAGAAAATTGGACCCTGAGCAATATAATGGGATTTTACTATTTTTACTTAAAATAACAATATATAAAATAGAATATAAGTCCCTGAATTTTCTTCTTCTGTCAGATTGTTAAGAATTTTATTGAGCAGTTTTGTTTGCAGGAAAGTTGGGTAACAATCTCTGTGGGTATCTGTAAGGCCATCACACATTAACATCAGATCGAAAAATAAAAACTCCTCCGTGCACACCTGCGATGGTGTTTCTGTTGGTCTGCTTTACCAGAGGAGCAGAACAAAAATTCCAACAATACAGAGCCTCCAACGCAGATGTGAACTTTGTTATTCTTCTATAGCCCTGCTCTCCACCACTTTGTTTACATCTGTTCTCTCTAAGATGTTCTCTATACTAATGACACATCACGTGACTGTGACGACCAATTGTGATAGTAGTCAGCAGTGGCGGATTAAGTTGACCATAGGCCCTGGGCTGTTTTCCAAACTTGGAGCCCTTTCTCCACCGTCGCCCTGCGGTGTCAGTTAACACCACCTTTCTGGTGAGCATTGACAAATAGGTGTTACGATTCCCTTTGTCAAAGGGCTGTGTCCCTACATACTGACAATCTCCAACCATAGCTGACAGCATCACATTGTGTAGGGACATATTCTCTTGACAACGGGAATGGTTAAACCCATTTGTCTATTAGTCCTGGGCTACACAAAAACTGTTTTGTGTAAGTAAAAGTATTTCCTACAGCAGACATGTCAGGAGATGTAACAGATCCTCTATTAATGCAGTAACTCACAGGTGAAGTCTTCTCAGATTCTAGTCATGCTTTTTCTCTTTTCTTCTCCATCCGGTCCAGGCCTAATGATGACTTCTCCCAGCCATGAACCATTCCTGCAGAATTTGCCACATGTGTTTGGCTCTTCACTTTTCCAACATTTCCGCACCTATAAATGAAGATAAAATTCTCATGGTGCCACACATGATGTCCCTAAATATAATAGCACAATACACTGCACCCCGAAATATAATAGTACCATACACTGTGCCCCTGGATATAATAGTAACATACATTGCACCCCTGAATATAATAGTACTATACACTGTGTCTCTAAATGAAATTGTGTCAAACACTGTAAAGTAAATCACTACACACAACAGAGCCCCTGTAGATAATGCCACTCAGAATGACCCCTATAGATAGTGCAATTTACAATGCTCCCTGTACATAGTGCTACTTATAGAGCCCCCTGTGAATAGTGCCCCTCATAGATTCCCCTGTAGATAATGGCCCTCAGAGCCCTCTGTAGATAGTGCCACCATAGAGCCCCCTGTAGATAGTGCCCCATAGAGCCCCTGTAGATAGTGCTCCACATAGAGTCTCCTATAAATAGTGCCCCCCATAGAACCACTGTAGATAGTGCCCCTGTAGATAGTGATTTTCATAGAGTCCCCTGTAGATAGTGCCCCCATAGAGTCCCCTGTAGATAGTACCCTCATAGAGTCCCCTGTAGATGGTGCCCCCTGTAAATAGAACTCCCCATAGAGTCTCCCATAGATAGTGTCCCCATAGAGTCCCCTGTAGATAGTGCCGCTTATAGAGCCCCCTGTAGATAGTTACCCCTGTAGATGGTGCTCCCATAGATAGTGCCACTCAGAGCCCTCTGTAGATAGTGCCACCATAGAGCCCCCTGTAGATAGTGGCACCATAGAGCCCCCTGTAGATAGTGGCCCCATAGAGCCGCCTGTAAATAGTGCTCCCCATAGCCTCCTATAATTTGTGCTCCCCAGAGAGCACCCTGTAGATAGTACCCCCTGTAGATAGTGCCCCCATAGTCCCCTGTACATAGTGCCCTCATAGTCCCCTGTAAATGGTGCCCCCTGTAGATAGCGCTCCCCATAGAGTCCCCTGTAGATAGTGCCCCCAGAGTCCCCTGTAGATAGTGCCCCCAGAGTCCCCTGTAGATAATGTCCCCATAGAGTCCCATGTAGATAGTGCCCCTCATAGAGCCCACTGTAGATAGTTCCCCATGTAGATAGTGCCCCCATAGAGTCCCCCATAGATAGTACCCTCATAGAGTCCCCTGTAGATGGTGCCCCCTGTAAATAGAACTCCCCACAGAGTCCCCCGTAGATAGTGTCCCCATAGAGTCCCCTGTAGATAGTGCCGCTCATAGAGCCCCCTGTAGATAGGTCCCCCTGTAGATAGTGCTCCCATAGACTCTCCTGTAGATAGTGCCACTCAGAGCCCCTGTATATAGTGCCCCCATAGAGCCCCCTGTAGATAGTGACCCCATAGAGTCCTCTGAAGAGCATGTCCCCAAAGAGACCCCTGTAGACCATGCCCCCTGTAGATAGTGCCCCCAACGCCATCGCTCTGCCTACATCATTGGTTGGCACCGAATGGCGAGGCAGGGAACTGATAGTTCCCGTGCCTCGCCAGCCCTAGACTCATCTATTGTAACCGCGTCCGAAGGATGCAGATACAATTGAGTGCAGGGGACCGTTCTGGGTTCCGCTTTTCCACGTTTCTCCGAACCAGCTGTAATTTTAACAACTGGTTCAGGAGAACCAGGACGAACTGATCGGATCCTGTGGAGCACCTAGGAGCCCCGTTCCCCGGCGGTAGCATGATCCGCCAATACTGGGATCGGACATGTCATCGTGTAGTCTAGTAAACATACAGCAGTGGTGGCAGTAGTGTGGGAGTAGAGAAGTGTATACCTAAAATTCTGAATATAATTATTTTTAAATAATATACAGCCATAGAACACCACTTTACCTATTAAAAGTTTGAAGCACTAGGATTATAAAACTTTTACCGAACAATAATAACAATCTTACTCATTCTACACCTCCAAGGTGGAAGACAGGTCTATCTGGCTTTATTGTACCTCTCTATGGCTCCTGTAGCATGTTCCAACGCACGCTGTATTACTGCCATGTGCATGAGGCTTTAGTCCAGGCATACACAATTACCTGGAAATTATTATCCTAGAAAATACATGTGGTGACTGAAACAATATTTGCAAATTTTCAGAAATGTAAATGAACCTCTAATATTTTGTCAGTAGGTTAAATTTTCAATGAACTGGCTGGAGGTCACTTATGAATAAATGTTGAAGTAACTTTGTTATGATCCATGTCATCTAATTAAATTTTGTTCCTATGACCATGTCTGTACATAGAAATATAGCTGTGATGTTGAATTGCTGCTATATTCCCTAGGAAGGTGCCTAAGGCCTCATGAACGCAGAGGTATTACGGATCCCTGTTGTAAGGATCCGTAATAGTGCGGGCAATTCTAGCATGCCATGGGCCCTAACTGTACCTCTGTGTGCTTCCAATTTAATAGGGAAGAACAAGGAGGATTTTCCTTACTGATGCATACAATATCTGTGAAAGAATAAAATGTGTGCAGGCTGTATTACACAGGCGCATTGATTCTAGGTGAAAATACAGGTGCCTGATATACGCCATGTTACACCATACAGGGTCATATACTGTATATGTAAAGCAAGCAACACATACACTCCTGAACATTGAAATTGCAACACCAAGAAGGGCAAGCCGTAAAGTTATGCAAATCGTGGAAGTAGCAGATGTCGCTAAGAGCAGCAAATTATAACATTTTCAAGCACCCAGCTCCAATCTGTGGCATGTGGGAGGTATAAAAGCCAGATTGAAAGCAAAGTTTTTTAGCCACTTGAAACCTCAAGAATTGGATCACGTGGTGGGGGATGATTAGTGCGATGCCTCCTGTTCGTCAACGTGCCAGTTATCACCACTGGTCGCAAACTGAGAGGGAGAGAATTCTTGAACTGAGAGACCTTGGTTTATCACTCCGGCAGATCGCTCCGCGCCTAGGTCGAGATGTCAGCACTGTTCAAAGTTGTGTGTCCCGGAGGTTGGGAGAATAACAACCAATGGGAATGACAGCAAGAGGAGCATGGAGGCGAACCTCTGCACGGACGAATTGTCTGATTGGAGGAATGGCGCATAGTGATCCATTCTGTACCGCAAGAGAAATTGAATGTCACATTCCAAGACTAGGGCGGCAACCAGTGTCTACACAATCCATTAGAAGGCAATTGCACGACATTGGGCTACGAGCCAGATATCCAGCTACAGGTGTTCCATTGACCACACGCCACCGCTCTCAAAGGCTATCATAGTGCACATCAAGACGGCACTGGAGGCTGAAATGGAGGTCTATCCTCTTCAGTGATGAGTCCCGCTTTTGTCTCAGATGCAATGATAGCCGGAGATTGGTCTGGTGACCATGTGGGCAATGCCATGACGAGGTCTTCACAAGGGAACGTCACACCATCATTTCAGGTACACTAACAGCTCGGTGTTACATTGATTTCATTGTGGAACAAGTGGCACGAGCATTCCTTCAAAGTGCCCCAGAAGCCGTTTTTCAACAGGACGCCAGGCCACATGTTGCTCGTGCTTCTGTGAGCAGCCTGCATGGCTTAAACGTGCCACCATGGCTTGCAGCGTCTCCGGACTTGTTTACCATCGAGCACATCTGGGACGTCATTGGTCGGCAATTGCAAAGGGAGCTGCCAGCAGACAACCATTAATAACCTCAATGATAGCATGCCAAGGCACGTAAGTGCGTGTATTTCTGCATGTGGTGCTCATACTCGATAAATCAAGATGTTTGGAATATTTTGTTTCAATTTGGCATATCATTAATATGTCTATTGATCCTTTGATTTCCACAATTCCAAAACTTTTCCTTCTTGGTGTTGCAATTTTAATGTTGAGGAGTAGAGATGAGCGAACCGGGACAACCGAACCCGGTTTCAGTCCGAACATCGTGAAAAGTTCGGTTCACAGCGAATCCGAACTTCACCGGGTTCGGCCGAACACGTTTTGACCGAACCCGGCTTATGAGTCACTGATTTTCCGGTACGCGACGTCAGGAGATAGTCACTGTCCAGGGTGCTGAAAGAGTTAAACGATCGGCACTAACTGTTTCAGCACCCTGGACAGTGACTTCCGATCACAATATAAATCAACGTGTAAAAAAAAATAGAAGTTCCTACTTACCGATAACTCCCTGCTTCTTCCTCCAGTCCGACCTCCCGGCATGACGATTCAGTCCAAGTGACCGCTGCAGCCAATCACAGGCCAGTCATGTCAGCCAATCATGGGCTGAAACGTCATCCAGGGATGTCGGGCCGGATGTCGAGAGGGACGCGTCACCAAGGCAACGGCCGGGAGGCCGGACTGGAGGAAGAAGCAGGAAGTTCTCTGTAAGTACGAACATCTTTTTTTTTTTTTACAGGTTGCTCTATATTGTAATCGGAATTCACTGTCCAGGGTGTTGAAAGATTTACTGCCGATCAGTTAACTCTTTCAGCACCCTGGACAGTGACTATTTACTGACGTCGCCTAGCAACGCTGCCGTAATGCTGGGTGCACACATGTAGCCACCCGTCATTACGGGAGCTCCATAGACTTCTATGGGCTGCCCGTGCCGTTATCACGGCCACGATTTTTATGGGCTTTCTTGAATTACAGGTTCGGTCCGAATCGAACTTTTTCATGAAATTCGGCGAACCAGCCGAACCGAACTTATCATAAGTTCGCTCATCTCTATTCAGGAGTGTATGTACCCCAAACGGTGGCATATATTATTGATATGGTCATGATGTCTCCTTTTAACGCATTACATAAGAAAATGTTTTTCTTTTAACAAATTTACAGACAATCGGTTATTTACTGACACATTGTCATCTAAAAAGCTGAGCTGAAAATGGGTTTAATGAAGGGACTCTTTCCATTATTCCACCATAAAACTATGGGTTTATCAAACTTTTATTTTCGTTTTTCAAAAGTAAGCGTGAAGCATTTTCAAAGTTGATAGTAAATGTATTCACTGGCACCGAAGACATAAAGTAATAATGCAGAATAATTGTTTCTAAAGTCAAACAATTTATGGTAATATGAAGAAACAACACAAGATGTGTCCGCACATTTCCGCCTTTTTAGTACGTACTTCTCTGTTGTCCTAGTGATTCCTTCTTGTGTTTTTCTTTAACCACAGACCTTACCACTCAACAAACATAATTAGTGCTGCTCCAGAATTCCGTAAGGAGATTTTCTCCCCAATGCCCGCTAATGCAGACGTAATTGACTCTATTTTCTGCTATATGCACATAGATTGGGGTAAGTCTGGTCTATTATCCATCGACAAATTAACAGAATCCAGTCAAAGGGACCTCTTCTGCCAAGATGAGCCTCAGAGAATGGGGCACTGGGCTGTATTAAATCTCGACACAACACGGCCTCAATTGCTTTCTTTTTATGTCTGCCGCCCCTTTCAAGATGTTTGGAGTTTGTGTTAAGTCTGTGAGTATGCGGAGCAGCACATTATTGATACTTAAAGAGAAGGACATCTGTCTTGGACAGAAATTGTTTCTAGCTTCAAAGGCAATGGAAAGAAAACTGACAAAAAGGCCAGCTTGCTAAGGAGCTCACTTTGCAATTATTTTAGATCTGGTCTTTACAAGTAACCACTGAACCAGCTGAAGGCAAATAAGCTGGCGAGATGCAATTTACTTTATATGCTGTTGATGGAGCAAAACTTGTACATAAAAAGGAATCTGAACACCCCACATCATAGTGATTAAAAAAAAGCAACTGGGTAAGGCTACATGCACATGACCTTTTGTATATTGCAGCCCGTAAACAACGGATCCATTGTCCGTTTTTTGCGGTGCGTGTCATCAGTGTGTCCTCCTCATCTATCCCGTATGCCCCCTAGGTTTGACTTGAAGGGGCGAGCTCGAGCAGCAAATACGGACAGGATTAGGACCAGCTCTGAGTTTTGCATCCCAGACCCACGGCCCCCACACGGATCTGTGAAAGACACGGCAGTGTGCATGGGGACATAGAAATAAATTGGTCAGTGTGCCATCCTCAAAAAAAACGGATAGCACACTGATTAAAAAAAACAACGGTTGTGTGCATGTAGCCTGACAGCCATAAATAACAACCTCTTATTACAATTATAGTGGGTCAAAGGGTTAGCATTAGGGCTTGCAATTACATACCCTACTGCTACATAAATAATAAAGTAGTGGGCAGCAATATTATAACATATCACATCATCTGCACCATGATGTAATCACGCTAGGCAGTGATATCCCACTATAGTGATGAATGGTTTATTTTTACAGTGAATATAGGACTATAAACATCGTGATGTCATACTGTGGCACATGGATGTGCTGGGCCTATGCATGTGGTCGTTTAACAAGACTCAAACATTTTCAACTATAGCACTACCCTCAGCCAACCAAAACTGTTTTAGAGACTCTCAACCTCTTTGAGGCATTATAATAAGGGCCTGTTCACATCCGCGTCTGTGTTTCCGTTGCTCTGCTCTGTCAGAGGAAAATACAGGAAGCGCCAGTTCCGTTGCACAACCATCGGCGCCCAACGGAGCCCATTGGCTATAATAGGTTCCATCGGGTTTCTGTCATGGTGTCCGTCATTTTACTAAGTTATATAATCCTGGAACAATTGGAGCCAGAGTTATACCATATTTACATACATATATACATATTCTCATACACAAGTCCATAAGGTCAAACCTATTGAAATTTACAGGCTTTGTTGATTCAGAGAAAGGGAAATAAAGGCCCAAATTTTTTTCCAAAAAATGTCATTTTACCCATATCAATACAAGCTACTTTGGGTGGCTAGAAGTGTGGTCATATCTTTGACTAAATCCCCTTTAAAAACAATCTACAGTATAACCACATTGTATAAAGAGAAAAGGCTTGTCCACACACAATTTCTGCAGCAATTCCGTTGAATGTCAAAGGATTTCCGCTGCGGCAAAAACACACCATTTCCTGTGGTTTTTACGGCAGAAAATGGTGCGTAAATTGCTGCATTTTTCCCAATGTTAGGAGATGGCGACATCTCCTCTGAAAAATGCAGCATTTCTGGCCACTTTCCGCAGCAGGAATTGACATGCTGCGGTCTGAAAAATACACACCGCAGGTCAATTTCGGCTCGGAACTTTTACGCAGCATGTGGATGAGATTTGTTAAATCTCATCCACTATGCTGCTACTGTATTCTGCAGTTTTTTCAGTCCGAAATTGCGGCTGTAAAAAACGCGGCAATTCCGCAGAGTGGGGACGAGCCCTAACAGATATTGAACCCTCCGAGCACGACCCAGACTCCCGATAGGGACTGAACGAGATATGTAAAGCAGCACGTCCTTCTCAGTTGACTGGTTAGCAGGGATTATGTGAGCGACTCCAGGACCCCTTCAAAGGAAGTGTGCCATAGAGCCGATCACATGTAAAGGAGTTCTGGAGCCAGTCATGTGATCCTTCTCAACCAATCAGTCAAGAGGTATGCACATTTTTACTTACAAAGAGTGCTCTCTTATGGCACATTCAGACGTGGTGGAATTGCTGTTAAATTCCGCTGAGGACAGACCGCAATGGAAATCTGCAGCAGCCGTTTTTTTCATTGGTTTCTACACCTTTTTAGGAAACTTAGTTCAGATGTTGCAGAAAATAATTGTGCGGAATTTAGGCTGCGGTGCAGAATTTTCACTCCGCAGCATGCACATTATGTTGCAGAGAAGCAGGATTTTCACTGTGGATTTCAACTTTTGCATTGCAAAGGCTAAAATCTGCTGCAAGTCTGCTGTGATATCTGCAACGTCTGAATTAACTCTCAAATATGCAAACCTTTCTGCAGATTCGTTGCGTAATCTGCAGCAACATTTGCAGCAGAAAAATTCAGCCACGTCTGAACATGCCCTTTTAGGCCTCATGCACGCAAACTTATTTATGTCCTCCCGTAAATACTGGTGTAAATACGGGTCCTTGGTCACACGTATTCGACCCGTATTGCACCAGTATTTACAGACCTGTGCCCGTAAATACGGGTCCGGTGTCACCCATATTTCACTCCTTGAAAATAGGAGGGAATAGACTTATGGGATGAATAAAGAACTAACTGTTATGATTTTCTGCCTCCGAGTGGTGGGGACTGGGTCCCTACAGATTTTTATCTGTTGTGGACCCGCTCCCTGCCCTTCGGAGACAGACATTAAAATCCTTGGATTCCGGAAGCGTTTTTGCCCTAATTTGGGAAAGCCTGTTTTATATCCCTTTATGTTTTGGAAGTGATCTTGTCGGTTTGGCATTTGGGTGGGGGTTGCGTGGATCCTTAAGGGCCGGCTGTGTAACAGCGTCCCGTGATTTTTCCACGCACCAACCAGCGAACTAATTTTCCTTTTATAAATACTTTTTTTCTCTGGATAAATTGATAGGTCCTATGGATGTTCTCTGTCCCTGGGTGATGGGGACTCGGTCCCTCCGGAAATATTCTCGGGGTTGGACCCACTCCCTGTCACCCGGGTACAGAGGATGCCTTGCCTGATTTTCGGCAGATAAAAATTAGCGGGACACTATCATATTACTGTAATAAATAGGTACTTTATGGGCTTAATGCTTTATGGACAGTCCGTTGACAGGTGCAGCGTCAAATTAGTGTTATACCATCTGAAATGCAACATGGATCTCTCATCATTTATTTAATTTTTTGGATTTTTTATTTATTTTTATTTATTTTTTTATTTTATTTTCTTTCTTATTTATTATTTATATAATTTTCTGTTATATTTTATTTATTATAGACACTGCTGATCACTAATGGGTTTGTTAGGGATAAATGAATTTTTCTTAATCCAAAAAATGGGAATTTACTTGCAATGTACTGTGTGTATATGTTTTGGTATTTTATATATATATATATATATATATATATATATATATATGTATATTCCCGGATAGAAATGTATGATGAAATACTGAGGGGAATCTATAAATATGGACAAAACATGTGTATAATTGGACGTTTTGGATTTGAATCATTGGATTCTATGAGTACTTAATGCAATATTTTTACATATGGGTCCAGTTCCCTTTAAATTTGGCACTATAAAGATGCCAGACTTTACTGAACTCACAAAATGGCTCTGAGGAAATCCCGGTTCGGGATGAAACATGTCAGCTGATCAATTAGTCTACACCTGGCAGGTAGTGACGTCAACCTTGCCTCGTCTTGCAGTCTCCAGTGTTGCCAGAAAAAACCAACGTGGATACCAGCATATTACGATACCGACTCTCCAATGAGGAGCGTGTTCCATTGCTATAATTTGCTCACCTTGGGTGAAACCTCGGCTGCCCCCGAGTATAGGAAGATCCAAGCTATTCAACATAAGGATTGACCGTGGATGGAGTGGATATAAGGAGAACCTTCCATGTGGGAATTGTGATCTGCCAATGATGAGATTGAAGGGGTGAAAAACGCGATTGATATATTTTTTTAAAAATCTGCCTTAACTCTACAATTGCTCCAGGAGGAGGAACATAGTGAAAAAGAGTGAACTTTCAGTCCACCTTGAGTTGCGAGATCAACATAAAGATGAGTATTCAACTCTTTATCTATATTTGCATGGCTATTATATAAGAGGAACTGCTCCTGTTGGTTTCGGACCAAAATTCTAAAAGAAGGAGGAAAAAGCAAAAACTGCAAGTGTGAACTGAGACCAATGGTGTCTGAATAAAAATTTAACGTGGATACCAGCATAGCAGGATTCCGACTCTTAAATGTAGGGGCGTGCTCCATTGTTTAAATTTGCTCACCTTTGGGTGAAATCTCGGCTGCCCCCGAGTATAGGAAGATTTTAAGATGAATATTTAACTCCTTATATACAATTGCATTGCTATCACACAAGAGGAACTGTTTCTGTTGGTTTCGGACCAAAATTAGAAAAGGAGTAAAAAGAAAAAAGCGCAAGTGTGAACGGAGACCAATGGTGTCTGGATAAAAAAAATCTTCAGAACCGGTTCTTATAGCTAATCTCTTATATGGGTCTGATTTTGGCTTATGTATAGAACACCTATTACCTAGATATCTCATCATGACATGTCATTGTGTTTAGAGGGGGATAAATTAATGGCAGTAATGTTATAAAAGTCTGTGTTGGTATCCTGGCCAGGAGACTTTTTTTTTTTTTTTTTTTTTTTTTTTAAATTATGTACATCTAGTTTGAAACAAATGTGTTTTCTCAAACCCTTTTCTTTTCCTATAAAAAATCTTTGTATTATGGATAAAAGAGGAAAGAGATATATTTATATATGAAAAATCTTTAAAATATATTTTTATATGGAATTTAATAAAAATTTATATAAAATTATTCTTATCCTAAAGAGTGCCTGGTATGTTTTGGAAAATATTTTTTGTTTTTTTCTTTTTGAATTGTTGCTCTCCGAAACGGCACCGTGCTATATATGGATTGCATATTTTGGGATTTCTATTAGGTATGGTTTATAACCATTTCTTGTGTTTAGCTCACCCATATTTCACCCGTATTTACGGGCACGTTTTCGTTGTAAAATTGCATTGCACTAATCGGCAGCCCCTTCTCTCTATCAGTGCAGGATAGAGAGAAGGGACAGCCTTTTCCGCAGTAAAAGTAAAAGAAATTCATAATTACCCGGCTCTCTCTTGACATCCAGTCCGACCTCCCTGGATGACGCGGCAGTCCATGTGACCGCTGCAGCCAGTGATTGCCCTGTGATTGGCTGCAGCGGTCACATGGGATGAAACGTCATTCCGGGAGGCCGGACTGGAGGAAGAAGAAGAAGAAGAAGAAGAAGAGTTCTGGGTAAGTTAACTTTTAATACTATTAACTCCAGCGGTAGTCACTGTCCCGGATGCTGAGAGTTACTGCCGATCAGTTAAATCTTTCAGGACCCTGGACAGTGACTATCCCCTGACGTCGCCTAGCAACGCGACCGGAATTACGGGTGCACACACACGTAGTCACCCGTAATTACGGGAGCCCCATAGACTTCTATGGGCCTGCCCGTGCCGTAATTACGGCCTGAAATAGGACATGTTCTATATTTTTCAACGGAACTGGCACCTTCCCGTAAGCATACGGGAAGGTACCCTTGGCCAATAGAAGTCTATGGGCCCGTAATTAGGGGCCGTAATTACAGGTCGTAATTATGGGCGTTTTTAGGTTCGTGTGCATGAGGCCTAAGGCCCCTTGCACACGACCGTATTTTTGTCCACTCGTAAATACTGGCGTAAATACGGGTCCTTGGTCACACGTATTCGACCCGTATTGTACCAGTATTTACGAACCCGTGCCCGTAAATACGGGTCCGGTTTCACCCGTATTCCACCCGTATTTACGGGCACATTTTTGGCTGCAAAATTGCACTGCACTAATCGGCAGCCCCTTCTCTCTATCAGTGCAGGATAGAGAGAAGGGACGGCCCTTTCCGTAATAAAAGTAAAAGAAATTCATACTTACCCGGCCGTTGTCTTGGTGACGCGTCCCTCTCTTGACATCCAGCACGACCTCCCTGGATGACGCGGCAGTCCATGTGACCGCTGCAGCCAGTGATTGGCCTGTGATTGGCTGCAGCGGTCACATGGGCTGTAACGTCATCCCAGGAGGCCGGACTGGAGGAAGAAGCAGGGAGTTCTGGGTAAGTATGAACGTCTTTTTTTTTTTACAGGTTGCTCTATATTGTGATCAGTAGTCACTGTCCAGGGTGCTGAAACAGTTACTGCCGATCGTTTAACTCTTTCAGCACCCGGGACAGTGACTATTTACTGACAACGCCTAGCAACGCTCCCGTAATTACGGGTGCACACACGTAGTCGCCCGTAATTACGAGAGCCCCATAGACTTCTAGACGGCCTGAAATAGGACATGTTCTATCTTTTTCAACGGCACGGGCACCTTTCCGTAAGCATACGGGGAGGTACCCGTGGCCAATAGAAGTCTATGGGCCCGTTATTACGGCCCGTAATAACAGAAGTTTTTACGGTCGTGTGCATGGGGGGCCTTAAGGGGTTATCCAGGAGTAGAAAAATATTTCCTCCAGAACAGCACCACACCTGTTCATGGGTTTTGTCTGGTATTACAGCTCAGCTCAATTGAAGTGAATGGGGGCCTACATGTCCGGCCAGCTTGAGTCCTGGCAGACTTTGATCCATATAAACTATAAGCTATGGTTACTTGGAAGATTTATCACAATGGTGAGGAAAAAGTGGAGCAGTTGCCAATAGCAACCAATCAGATTCCAGTTTTAATTTTCCCCAGGACCTTTTGAAATTGCAACCAGATTGTTTGCTAGATGCAAAAGTTCCACTTTACTTGGCACCAATTTGATACATCTTCCCTAGTGAATCAACCGTTAGTAGAGCGCCATCAACGTGCAAAACTACTCTACAAGTCCTACAGTATACATAAAAATGTCATATAGTACAACTCACGTAGAATTGATAAACATGTTCCCATATCCTGTAACAATGTACCATACTGACAATCAGACAATAATTAACACTATCTATTCCTCTTAATTGAGTTCCATTGTACTATTAACAGCAGCAGCGATCTCCATTGCACAAAACCACCAGGCTGACATCAGTCTTTCATTGTAATCTGTCAGCGATCTGAATAATGGAGGAAGAATAAGAGCCATCAAATGAATTACTCCATCGCCCACATAGGAATTTAGCAGCATCTGTAAAGGCTTTCTCCTCCTATCCTCTATTATACATGTCTTTAGTAAAGACAACCCATAAAGTGCATGCACATAAGATAGAATCCAGAATGTATATGGAGTAAAACCCATGAGAGAGATAGAGAGAGAGAGATAGATAGATAGATATGTAGTGCTCTGTCTCTTTTTAAAAAAGAGTTTCTTCAGCAGCTGCAATGTGTATTATACAGTAATACATACCTCAGCTGCTGCAGAACATCATAATACATACCTCAGCTGCTGCCAACCTTCTTTATGAAAATGGAGGGACAGGAAGCTCCCATTAACTCTTCAAAAAGAGGTTCTGCACAGCTGTTCTATGAGGAATATTGTAGCCCCTACTATACATGATAAAGAGTATGAGGAGTCCCCTTGGAGTTCCCTGACCTGTATAAATGCTCTCAACCTGTGACCGCTTGCTTTTATATGGTCACGACAAACTCTTTGGTAACCTCTAATATTCCTATAATATACAGTAGGGCGGGGAATTATCCCGTATAATATTATTATTCTCATCATCATTGCACTAATTATTATTATCATTACAATATTTACCACCAAGGGTACAACGTCTTCATCATTTTTACCAGCCTGGCTAAAGACTATGAAATTAATAAAGAAATATCTGCCTCTTTTATATATTTCTGCCCTTCATGTCACAGATTTTAACGGCAGCAAACATCAGTATTTTTATGTTTCATGTTTGTCAGGATAAAAAGACACGATGAGCCGCTCTATAAAGGAGCGTTCCTGCTTTTATTTCAGTGTCTGTTTGCCGGGCGGCTTTATTTGTCATGAAACCAGTGTTGGTGACCGTTCTGCCCGATGGAAAGGAGACAAATATCCAGAAAGGATTAGATTCTGAAATCTTCTGGCAAATACGGCTTTTTAGGAGCGGCACACACAGCTGCCTGCCTTGAATTTCCTGTGCAAACAGCCACCCATCAAGATGATGTGTATGATGTCAAGAGGAGGCAATGGATGAATGTGCATTCAGGTTGGCTACAAGATAAAGGCTCCTGAAACTCTGAAATGTGCACGTCTATCATACAATGTAACAGTATGGAAATCCCAAACTACAAGTAGCAGAACGCTGCATTTCTATCTGTGTATGTGTCAACACAATAGAAGTGACTTATTAAGCAAACTCTGGCAAAAAAGTAACGGACACAGCGCCAAATTTATTATGTCTTTTAGACACTAGCTTTAAAGGAGACTCAGTAAAATGATATACTACAATACATTAGTATTGCAGTATATCATGTAAGTGATCCAACGATCGCTGGTTCATGTCCCCTAGGGGGACTAATAAGAAAACGTAAAAGACAGTTAAATAAAGGTTTTTTTTAATGCTCCAAAAAACTAAATATTAAAAGTTTTTTTAAAAAAAAAACTTTACCCATTTTTTTCCCTAGTTAACAAGTTAACATAACTGGTATCACAATTTTGTGTTATTGAATCCGCTTGGTGAACGCCATAAAATATATATGTAAACGAAAGAAATCCCACAGCACTCCGATGGTTCCAAAAAGTATGTGATTTATTCAGTCAACAGCTGCAACGTTTCCGTCCTGCTATAGGACTTTTTTAAAGCATGCTGCTTATCTCTACCTATATATATATATATAACTAAAACACCCAAATTACTGTTTTTTTTGTCATCTTAGCTCTCCAAAAAAATGAAATAAAAATTGATCAAAAAAGATTGCATGTAGCCTATGGTATCTATAAAAACTACAGCTCGTCCCGCAGAAAAAACGCCCTGACATCGCTCAATTGATTGAGTGGTAAAACATAAAATAAAACATAAATTTGCTATCGCTGTAATCGTATCGGCCCATATAATAAGTTGAACCCTGTAAAAACAAAATCCCCAAAAAATGGTGTAATCGCTTATGTTTGTCCATGTCACCGCACAAATATTTTTTTTTGTTTCCCATTACATTATGCGGTACAATAAAGAATGTTTGAAAAATTACAACTTGTCCCGCAAAAAACAAGCCCTCATATGGCTAAGCCAAGGAGGAAAAGACGAAAATGAAAAAACGAAGATTGTACTTAAGAGGTTAATTGTTATACAGTTACTGATTTGATAACTAACATGTACTGATCCCTCCCTTTATCTCACTGTGATGCTTCGTTAGAAATTATAGTATGTTAGAAACTTTCCTATCCCTGTGTAAGACCCTGTTCTCCAGTACTATAATACACACCACAGCCAGGTAAAGCCATAGCCACTGCGTATCAGGTGCAGTCCTGCTCCCTGTCCATGGTCCTGACAATTTCAAGTATCATTTTCTCCATCCCTTAAACCCTATTTAACTGTGAGAATATATAAATGGCAGGACTGTCAAAAATGTATGTTTTTAAGGGATCATTACACATTTCAATGATGTGCGTTATACAATTAACATTCTACCTATAAGTCCAACTGTGTTTATAAAGATCTTTGAGTATTTAATATTCTGGGGTCATTTTTAAAAAAAATATTTTGTATTTTTTTTACAGATTAAGTCAAATATTGTTAATAAATTATACAAACTTTAGTAAAATAAAACAATAATCTGCCTGATTCTTCATGCACTCCATGCTGATTTATAGGTCTATGATGTTCTCTGCCTATATCCTCCTATAGGCCCATGATATACCTCAGAGTCGTGATTATTTTTCTCAAGGAGTCACAAGAAGAAAGCGTGTCATACCCCATCACATAGAGGAATAACGGAGAATACGGTGCCATGTGAAGGCACTAAATGTAGGAAAACACAGGCTCTGTAATATGCCCCGATAGGAAGTCTAAATGCCACCATACCGGGTCTGCGCATGCGGCGAAGCCATATGCATGAGCCCTTAATGATCAAAAACATAAGGGGTAATATATTAAAAGCTTTTAGCTTACATTTTGGCGCACACCAAAAATATCTACAAAAGTGAGCTGTGTTTTCAACGGACCGACAAATTTACAATAATAACAACCTGGCGTAAATGATGGCGCAAATCTACACCTGCCCATAGCAGGCATAGATTTGCATTGCTGTCACACAGACAGCCAAAGATGTGCCAAATTTATTAAGAGGTGTAGACCTCTTAATAAATTTGGCGCATTTCATTACAAAATAGATTACTGTAAGACTGGCATTTGAAAAGCCAGTATTAATATATTTCCCACGTAAACTTCAGTTTACCAGTAATAGTAGAAGGTATACTGCGACTTGTATACAAAAGCAGGGAGACATAAGTATGGTTCATGCTTCTTATAGACTTACAACAAGGGGCGTAACTAGAAAAGATTGGGCCCCATAGCAAACTATTGACTGGGCCCCCCTCCCCTGGATACCACACACAGCCCCCCCCCTTGTAGATAGTGTCCCCTGTAGATAGTGCCATACAGCCCCCCTGTAGATTGTGCCATACAGCGCTCCTGTAGATTGTGCCATACAGCCCCCCCCTGTAGACAGTGCTATACAGCCCCCCTGTAGATAGTCTCATACCCACCTTGTAGATAGTGCCACCTCCCCATGTAGATAGTGCCCCCTTGTAGACAGTGCCATACAGGCCCCCCTTGTAGATAGTGCCCCCAACTCCCCCTTGTAGATAGTGCCATACACCCCCTGTAGAAAGTGCCCCCACCGCCATCTTTTAGATAGTGCCCCCACCTCTCCCTTGTAAATAGTGCCATACAGCCCGCCCTTTAGATAGTGCCTCACCTCCCCCTTGTAGATAGTGCCCCCCTCCTCCCCTTTGTAGATAGTGCCACACAGCCCAACTGTAGATAGTGCCCCCACTTCCCCCTTGTACATAGCGCCACAAACACCCCTGTAGATAATGCCCCCTCCCCTTGTAGCTAGTGCCATAAAGTCCCCCTTATAGATAGTGCCCACTACCTCCCTCTTGTAGATAGTGGCATACAGCCTCCCTCCTGTAGATAATGCCCCCCAAACAAATAAAACAAAAAAATTATACTCACCTAGGCACCGTTCCCACAATGAACAGAGCTGCTCCACAGCATCAAGGCCTACGTGATGTCATCACGCCAGCCTGCATTGGTATCCTGTTCCTATGCCAGATAGGCTGCAGGCCGACCGTGGCCTGTAGCCTAGTAAATGGCAGAGCAGGGAGAGAACTCCCTGCTCTAATAGAAGATTTCTATTTATTAGATCATTTATGAGTCTCAGTCTTGGTGGTAATATTTTAAAGGGCACCTGAGTTCGATTTAGGGTGATTTTGCGCAATGGATTTGCATCACAAGCTGCATATGAAACATGCAGATTTTGCCTTGGATTTAGCAGCCGATTTTCCGCAGGTTTCAGTCTATGCATTGCAAAGGCTAAAATCCACAGTGAAAATACGCTGATTTTTTTCCACTACATGTAGCTGAGGTCTGGAAAACGCCATTCACTTGTATTCGTACTGTAAATTGCTGTGGATTTGCAATGTGGTATAGGCACCGCAAATTCGCAGCAAATCCTTAACGTCTGAACATGCCATTAACCCCTTCCCGCTGCAACCACTTTTGACCTTCCTGATAGAGACTTATTTTTCAAAGCTGACATGTCTCAATTTATGTGGTAATAACTTGGGAATGCTTTTACCTATCCAAGCGATTCTGAGATTGTTTTCTTATGACACATTGGACATTATGTTATTGGTACGATACATTCAGTATTTAGTGAAAAATTGAAAAAATTAGCATTTTTATAAATTCAAATGTATCTGCTTGTAAGACAGATAGTAATACCACACAAAATTCTTGCTAATTAACATCCCCCATATGTCTACTTTAGATTGGCATCGTTTTTTGAACATCCTTTTCTTTTTCTAGGACGTTACAAGGCTTAGAACTTTAGCAGCAATTTCTCACATTTTCGAGAAAATTTCAAAAGGCTATTTTTACAGGGACCAGTTCAGTTGTGAAGTGGCTTTGAGGGGCCCATAAAACCCCATAAATTACCCCATTTTAAAAGCTGTACCTCTCAAAGTATTAAAAACAGCATTTAGAAGATTTCTTAACCCTTTAGACGTTTCACAAGAATTAAAATAATGTAGAGGTGAAATTTACAAACTTCATTGTTTTTGCAGAAATACATTTTTTAATCCATTCTTTTCTGTAACACAGAAGGTTTTACCAGAGAAACGCAACTCAATATTTATTGCCCATATTGTGGAGTTTTCACAAATTTCCCACATGTGGCCTTAGTGTGATAATGGACAGAAGCACCGGCCTCAAAAGCAAAGGAGCGCCTAGTGGATTTTGGAGCCTTCTTTTTATTAGATTATATTTTAGTCACCATGTCAGGTTACAAGAGGTCTTGTGATGTCAAAACAAAGGAAACACCCCAAAAAAAAACCCCACAAGGAATTCATCTAGGCGTGTAGTGAGCATTTTGACTCAACAGGTGCTTCATAGATTTTATTAGAATTTGGACGTGAAAATTTAAAATTTTAATTTATTCCAATAAGATGTTGTTTTAGCTAAAATAAAAACAAAAAAACTATTTCCACAAGGTATAAAGAATAATAAATTCCCCCTAACATTTGCAAAGCAACTACTCCAGAGTATGGAAATAGCCCATATGTGGTCATAAACTGCTGTTTGGGCACACGGTAGGGCTCAGAAGGGAAGGAGCGCCATTTGGCTTTTGGAGTGCAGATGTTGCATGATTGGTTTCTGGGCGCTATGTCGCATTTGCAAAGCCAAAGACCAAAACAGTGTAAACCCCCCAAAAGTGACCTCATTTTGGAAACTACACCCCTTAAGGTATTCACCTAGGGGTGTAGTGAGCATGTTAAACCAGCAGTTGTTTTCCAGAAATCAGTGTGCACTCGATGTTGCAGAGTGAAAATGGCAATTTTTCAATAGATATGCCAATATATGGTTTCCAGCATGTGCCAACATAAAAAGACAGCGCTCTAATTATTATGCTGTGTTTCCCGCTTTTAGAAACCCCCTACATGTGGCCCTAATATTTTGCCTGGACATTCGACAGGGCTCAGGAGTGAAAGAGTACCATGCGAAATTGAGGACTAATCTGTCGATTTACAAAGTATTGGTCCACAATTGCAGTGGCTCTGATGTGAAATAATAAAAGTAACACCCTGAGAAGTGACCCCATTTTGGAAACTACACGCTTCAAGGCATTTATTAAGGGATGCAGTAAGCATTTTCACGCCACAGGTCTTTTCCATAAATGAATACGGCTGGTGCAAAGTAAACATTTTAATTTTTTCCCTAGATATACCATTTCAGTGGCAAATATGTTGTGCCCAGCTTGTGCCACTGGAGACACACACACCCCAAAACTGTTAAAAGGGTTCTCCCGGGTATGGCGATGCCATATATGTGGAAGTAAACAGCATTCACCATGCATTATAAATTACATGTTAACTTTATTCTGTAGGTCAGTACGATTCCAGCGATACCTAATTTATAGCACTTTTTATGTTTTACAACTTTTTGCACAAAAAAATTATTTTTGTAAAAATAATGCTTTTTTTCTGTTGCCATGCTATGAGAACCATAACGTTTTAATTTTTTAATTTATGGAGCTGTATGAGGGCCTGTGCTTTGCGATACAAACTATAGTTCTTCTAGGTACCATTTTTGCATACATGCGACTTTTTTGATCACTTTTTATTCCAATTTTGGAAGACTTTTGATTGCTGCATCTAAGGAGTTAATAGCGGGGATCAGAGCTAGCTCAGGTCCTTGCCGTTACAGCAGGGTGTCAGCTGTAACATACAGCTAACACCTGCCGCTGGTGACGCGAGCTCAGCTTCTGAGCCGTGCCATCTTCCCTTCGGTATGGGAAGCCTCTTAGGCCCCGTCTCCAGGCGGAGCCTAGGAGGCCTCTGTACTAGGCAGACCTGGAGGCCAGTGCTGGGCCTCCGGTTGCCAATGCAGCTATCAGCATCCCGGCGATCTCGTCGCTGGGGTGCCGATTGGCTACAAACACCTTAAATGCAGCAGTCGCTTTTGACCGCTGCATTTAAGGGGTTAATGGAGAGGATCGGAGCTAACTTCCGTCCCCGCTATTACAGCAGGATGTCAGCTGTAACATACAGTTAATACCTGTGGCTGATGACACAGGCTCAGCTTCTGAGCCCGTGCCATCCATTTTTCGTATGGATACGGCATTTTTGCAGGAAGCACTGGAATTCCATGACGTATCCATAGGACAAATGTCGGGAAGGGGTAAAGGTACCCACAAACATGTCGGATTTGATACACATTTTTCTGCACTAAATTAGCACCGAATCCGCAGCACATCTGCATCAAATCCGCGTTGTGTTATGTGCAGATTTCGGTGAGGATTTCACCCCTTGAATAGTAATAAGTGTGAAATCCGCAGTGAACATCCAGAACAGAATAAGCACGCTGCGGATTTCCGTGTACATCAGGGGCGGATTATAATGAGAGCAATCTGGACAGGTGCCCAGGGACCAAGGCTGCAAAGGGAGCCCAACAGCACTATAATTGTATCTATGGGACACAGATACGATTAAACGGATCACTAGAGCGGCCAGGGCAAGGAACATTAGTTCCTTGCCCTGCCACTCAGAGCCTTTCAATGACGCAAGCGGCGCGATGATGTCAACGTGCCACTTGCGTCATTGAAAAGCACTGAATGGCAGGGCAGGGATGTACCTTGCCCTACCATTCAGCGACACAAGTAGCGCATGACGTCATCGCGCCATTGAAAGGCGCTGAATGGCAAGGCAAGGAACATTCGTTTCTTGCCCTGCCATTCAGTGCTTTTCAATTATGCAAGCCGCGCGATAACGTCATCGCGCCGCTTGCATCGTTCAGCTCCAGGAGAATTGGATCAGGTGAGTATATAAAGTATTTTTTTTTCAGTTAAGTTGAGTGGGATTATCTACATTGGACTCTACAGAGGGTCTCTATCTACAAGAGGATCTATCTACAGGGGGCTGTATGTGGGACACTATCTACAGGGGGCTCTATGGGGGCCACTATCGACAGGGGGATCTATTGTAAGGTACTCTCTCCAGGGGGGCTCTATGGAGGGCACGATCTACATGGGGCTCTATGGGGGGCACTAGCTACAGGGGGCTCTCTGGGGGGCACTATCTACAGCGGGCTATATGAGGGGTACTATCTACAGGGGTATCTATGAGGGGCACTATCTACAGGGGGCACTATCTACAGGGGGCACTATGTACAGGTTGCTCAATTAGGGGCACTACCTACAGGGGGCTCTATGGGGGCACTATCTACAGAGGGCACTATCTACAGAGTGTGTCTGTGTGGGACACAGTGTATGGTGCTATTATAATCGGGGACACAGTGTATGGTGCTATTATAATTAGAATTGCAGTGTATGGCGCTATTATATTTAGGGGCATAGTGTGTGGCACCATGAGAATTTTATCTTGGTTTATATGTGCAGAAATGTTTGAAAAGTGAGAAGCTGAAGACATCAGAGCGGCAAACTGCAGAAATGGGCCGTGGCCATGAGAAGTCATCATAGAGGACTGGACCGGATGGAGAAGAAGAGAGAAAAAGAACAACTAGAATCTGAGAAGACGTCACCTGTGAGTCACTCAATGTTTCTTTAACCTCTAATCAGTACTGTAGTCACTGTATGATCTGCAGGGAGATGATGAGCGGTATGATGTTTTTTTTGTGAAACAGCAACTCCCAGCATATCATTACCATTGTTCGGGCCATGCTGGGAGCTGTAGTTTTATACCGTACAAAATTATTTTGCAGTGGTTACACTGAATTTGCATATAATCTCTGTACTAAGCTATATATGTGCTGATTGTTAAGGATCTGCCAGGCACAGCTTCTGTATCCACGCCCATAGGTAATCCGTCTGCACCTGCTTCTATGTCTGTGAGACTGACTCCATCTTCCACCACTCAGGATGGCAGGCTTAGGAGTGGGAGAGCCTATCACAGCCTGGCCAGACGGAGCTAGCTCCCGCCCTCGGTCTATTTATACCTGCCTTTCCTGTTCCTTCCTGCTTGTGATTCTTCTCTGTTGGTTTCCTGGCCCTGCTGCAGCTTCTTGAACTACTTGTCCCTGCTTCATATTGACCCTGGCTTACTGACTACTCTTCTGTTCTGCGTTTGGTACCTCGTACACTCCTGGTTTGACTCGGCTTGTTCATTACTCTCCTGCTCTGCGTTTGGCACCTTGTACTCTCCTGGTTTGACTCGGCTCGTTTACTACTCTTGTTGCTCACGGTGTTGCCGTGGGCAACTGCCCCGTTTCCCTTTGTTCTGTGTTTCCTTGTCTGGTTGTCTGTCGTGCACTTACTGAGTGTAGGGACCGTCGCCCAGTTGTACCCCGTCGCCTAGGGCGGGTCGTTGCAAGTAGGCAGGGACTGAGTGGCGAGTAGATTAGGGCTCACTTGTCTGTTTCCCTATCCCTGTCATTACATAATCACAAGCCCATATACCTACTCTACCCTGGTCCCTCACACCACTATGGACCCCCTTGAGACTCTGGTTCAGCAAATGCAGGGTCTCTCCCTACAGGTCCAGGCCCTGGCTCAGAGGGTCAACCAGCCTGATGCTACCATGGTAGTGCCCCTCACCTCACCTCTTGAACCCCACCTCAAGTTGCCTGACCGGTTCTCAGGGGACCGGAAGACCTTTCTCTCCTTTCGGGAGAGTTGTAGGCTCAATTTTCGTTTAAAGCCCCACTCCTCAGGTTCTGAGAGCCAGTGGGTGGGTATAATTATGTCCCAGCTCCAGGAAGGGCCCCAGGAATGGGCCTTCTCCTTGGCTCCTGACGCCCCTGAACTTTCCTCCGTTGATCTTTTCTTTTCTGCTCTCGGACTCATTTATGACGAGACTGACAGGACTGCCTTTGCCGAGAGTCAGCTGGTGACCTTACGTCAGGGTAAGAGACCTGTTGAGGAGTATTGCTCTGACTTTAGGAAGTGGTGCGTAGCTTCTCGGTGGAATGACCCTGCCTTAAGGTGCCAGTTTAGGTTGAGTCTGTCGAACGCCCTGAAAGACCTGCTAGTTAGCTATCCCTCTTCTGACTCCCTAGACCAGGTTATGGCTTTAGCGGTACGACTTGACCGACGTCTCAGGGAACGACAACGTGAACGTTTATGTGTTTCCTCCTCTGACTCCCCCATGATGCCTCCCGAGGTTCCGTTGCTTCGTTCTTCCACGGAAGACTCGGAGGTACCTATGCAACTCGGGGCCTCCGTGTCCCCCCAACAACGTAGAGAGTTCCGCAGGAAGAATGGTCTCTGCTTCTATTGTGGGGATGACAAGCATCAAGTGAACACCTGTCCTAGGCGTAAGAATAAGCAGCCGGAAAACTTCCGCGCCTAAGTGATCATCGGTGAGGTCACTTGGGCGCACAGGTATTTCCCGTAAATATGAAACGTAATAAAATCTTGCTTCCCTTTCAGGTCTCTTTTGGTGGTAGGTCTGCTACCGGCAGTGCCTTCGTGGATTCAGGGTCGTCTGCTAATATCATGTCTGTGGAATTTGCTATGTCTCTAGCTATGCCTTTGATTGATTTGCCTAAACCTGTCCCGGTAGTGGGTATCGACTCCACTCCTCTTGCTAATGGTTATTTTACACAGCATACCCGTTTTTGAACTCCTTGTTGGCTCCATGCATTTGGAGCAGTGCTCTGTACTGTTGATGCAGGGATTATCGTCCGATTTGGTTTTAGGCCTTCCCTGGTTGCAGTTGCATAATCCCACGTTTGACTGGAATAATGGGGATCTTACCAAATGGGGTAATGAATGCTTGACGTCATGTTTTTCTGTTAATTCTATTTCTCCCCCTGAGGAGGTGAACACGCTACCTGAGTTTGTTCAGGACTTCGCTGATGTTTTCTCTAAGGAGGCCTCCGAAGTGTTACCTCCTCATAGAATACGATTGCGCTATCGATTTGGTACCAGGAGCTAAGCTCCCTAAGGGTAGGATATTTAATCTCTCTTGTCCCGAACGTGAAGCCATGAGAGACTATATCCAGGAATGCCTGGCCAAGGGTTACATTCGCCCCTCTACTTCTCCGGTAGGTGCTGGCTTCTTCTTCGTAGGGAAGAAGGATGGTGGTCTTAGGCCATGCATTGACTACCGTAACTTGAATAAGGTCACTGTAAGGAACCAGTATCCCCTTCCTTTGATTCCTGATCTCTTTAATCAGGTTCAGGGGGCCCAATGGTTCCCTAAGTTTGATCTACGGGGGGCGTATAACTTTATCCGCATCAAAGAGGGGGATGAGTGGAAGACTGTGTTTAACACGCCCGAAGGTCATTTCGAATACCTCGTCATGCCCTTTGGGTTGTGTAATGCTCCCGCGGTCTTCCAGAATTTCATAAATGATATTTTAAGAGATTACCTGGGGGTATTTCTTGTAGTGTACCTTGATGACATACTTGTGTTTTCCAAGGACTGGTCCTCCCACATTGAGCATGTCAGGAAGGTGCTCCAGGTCCTTCGGGAAAACAAACTGTTCGCGAAGACCGAAAAATGTGTGTTTGGGGTGCAGGAGATACCATTTTTGGGTCAAATCCTCACTCCTCATGAATTCCGCATGGACCCCGCCAAGGTCCAGGCTGTGGCGGAATGGGTCCAACCTGCCTCCCTGAAGGCGTTACAGTGCTTCTTGGGGTTCGCTAATTACTACAGGAGATTTATTGCTAACTTCTCGGTCATCCCTAAGCCTCTTACGGACCTCACTCGCAAGGGTGCTGATCTCCTCCACTGGCCTCCTCAGGCTGCCCAGGCTTTTGAGGCCCTTAAGAAGTGCTTTATCTCGGCCCCGGTGTTGGTTCAGCCCAACCAAATGGAGCCATTTATCGTGGAGGTTGACGCATCCGAGGTGGGAGTGGGGGCTGTCTTGTCCCAGGGTACCAGGTCCCTCACCCATCTTCGTCCCTGTGCCTACTTCTCCAGGAAGTTTTCGCCCACTGAGAGTAACTATGATATTGGCAATCGCGAACTCTTAGCAATTAAATGGGCATTTGAAGAGTGGCACCACTTCCTGGAGGGGGCTAGACACCAGGTAACGGTCCTTACCGACCACAAGAATATGGTTTTCCTAGAATCGGCCCGGAGGCTAAACCCGAGACAAGCTCGATGGGCGTTATTTTTTACCAGATTAAATTTTTTGGTTACCTATAGGGCTGGGTCTAAAAATATTAAGGCTGATGCACTGTCGCGTAGCTTCATGGCCAGCCCTACTTCGGAGGAAGATCCTGCTTGTATTTTGCCTCCAGGTATAATCATTTCCTCTATTGATTCTGATTTAGTCTCTGAAATTGCTGCTGATCAAGGTTCAGCTCCCGGGAACCTTCCTGAGAACAAGCTGTTTGTTCCCCTGCAATTCCGGCTAAGGGTACTTAGGGAAATTCATGACTCAGCACTATCTGGTCATCCAGGCATCCTGGGTACCAAGCACCTCATTGCCAGAAACTATTGGTGGCCTGGGTTGCCTAAAGACGTTAAGGCCCACGTCGCCGCTTGTGAGGTTTGTGCTAGGTCCAAGACTCCCAGGTCCCGACCAGCGGGCTTACTACGTTCTTTGCCCATTACCCAGAGACCTTGGACCCATATCTCCATGGATTTTATCACCGATTTGCCTCCATCTCAAGGCAAGTCGGTGGTGTGGGTTGTAGTAGACCACTTCAGTAAGATGTGCCACTTTGTGCCCCTCAAAAAACTACCCAATGCTAAGACGTTAGCTACCTTGTTTGTCAAACACATCCTGCGTCTCCATGGGGTCCCTGTCAATATTGTTTCTGACAGAGGGGTACAATTTGTTTCTTTGTTTTGGAGAGCCTTCTGTAAAAAGTTGGAGATTGATCTGTCCTTCTCCTCTGCCTTCCATCCTGAAACTAATGGCCAAACCGAGAGGACTAATCAGTCTCTAGAACAATATTTAAGGTGTTTTATCTCTGACTGTCAATATGATTGGGTCTCATTCATTCCCCTCGCCGAATTTTCCCTTAATAACCGGGTCAGTAACTCGTCAGGGGTCTCCCCCTTTTTCTGTAATTTTGGGTTTAATCCACGGTTCTCCTCCGTTTCACCTGGTAGTTCCAACAATCCCGAGGTACAGGTCGTTCATCGGGAACTGTGCACAGTCTGGGCCCAGGTTCAGAAGAACCTAGAGGCGTCCCAGAGCATACAAAAGACTCAGGCAGATAGAAGACGTTCTGCTAACCCCTTGTTTATGGTCGGGGATCTGGTGTGGCTATCGTCAAAGAACTTGCGCCTTAAAGTCCTGTCCAAGAAGTTTGCTCCCCGGTTTATAGGGCCGTACAAGGTCATTGAAGTCCTCAATCCTGTCTCCTTCCGACTGGAGTTGCCCCCATCTTTTCAAGTACACGACGTGTTTCATGCCTCCCTCCTTAAACGCTGCTCCCCGCCCTTGGCTCCCTCGAGGAAACCTCCTGTCCCCGTTCTCACCCCTGAGGGGGTAGAATTCGAGGTGGCCAAGATTGTGGACAGCAAGATGGTCCAAGGCTCCCTCCAGTACCTGGTCCATTGGAGAGGATACGGGCCTGAGGAGAGGACTTGGGTACCCACCCAGGATGTTCACGCTGGGGTATTGGTCAGGAGGTTCCACCTTCGTTTCCCCAATAAACCAGGTCCATCCAGAAAGGGTCCGGTGGCCCCTCATAAAAGGGGGGTACGGTTAAGGATCTGCCAGGCACAGCTTCTGTATCCACTCCCATAGGTAATCAGTCTGCACCTGCTTCTATGTCTGTGAGACTGACTCCATCTTCCACCACTCAGGATGGCAGGCTTAGGAGTGGGAGAGCCTATCACAGCCTGGCCAGACGGAGCTAGCTCCCGCCCTCGGTCTATTTATACCTGCCTTTCCTGTTCATCCTTGCTTGTGATTCTTCTCTGTTGGTTTCCTGGCCCTGCTGCAGCTTCTTGAACTACTTGTCCCTGCTTCATATTGACCCTGGCTTACTGACTACTCTTCTGTTCTGCGTTTGGTACCTCGTACACTCCTGGTTTGACTCGGCTTGTTCACTACTCTCCTGCTCTGCGTTTGGCACCTTGTACTCTCCTGGTTTGACTCGGCTCGTTTACTACTCTTGTTGCTCACGGTGTTGCTGTGGGCAACTGCCCCGTTTCCCTTTGTTCTGTGTTTCCTTGTCTGGTTGTCTGTCGTGCACTTACTGAGTGTAGGGACCGTCGCCCAGTTGTACCCTGTCGCCTAGGGCGGGTCGTTGCAAGTAGGCAGGGACTGAGTGGCGGGTAGATTAGGGCTCACTTGTCTGTTTCCCTATCCCTGTCATTACACTGATACTGTATTTATGATACTGTATTTATGTACTGAGCTTGGTTCTGGTGCTGTATTTATGTACTAAGCTTTGTTCTGCTTCTGTATTTATGTACTGAGCTGTGGTCTGGTGCTGTATTTATGTACTGAGCTTTGATCTGGTGCTGTATTTATGTACTGAGCTTTGGTTTGGTGCTGTATTTATGTACTGAGCTTGCTTGATGCTGTTGCTGTATATATTTACTTTGTATATATTTACTTTGTCTTAAGCTAAATGTAGATTTAAACAACAGAGACTGCTGTTTTTTTAAGGTTATATTCACGCACAGCAGATTTTTTTCTGGAAACTACATACAATTGAAAGTTCCAGACCTTTTTATGGTCAAGGCATTCTGCTTTCTCTTTTCTGTATGGCTCATTCTGTTTTTACAGCAAATTCAAAACTGTGCCTTCAGGGTTTGGAGGGAGGGGGTGAACTGCCTGGGCTCCATGGTACCCTTAATCTGCTCCTTGTGTACATGCTCCGCTTTTAGCTATCTACTGATATCATTGAGACAAATCCAAACATAACAGTGGTAGGGTTATGCAAGCTGGGCTCCCCACGGCTCACAGCACCTTAGTGGGCACCAGGCCCATTTGTTTTTAAACTATCGTTGATCTCTGTATCGCTAAATAACCATCTCAAATTCCATAACATTCAATGTAATTGTAATTTATATACACATTTTAGGCTGGGGAGAAGATGAATGTAGTCAGGGCCAGCCCTGGCTAGTGGTGTGCCCATCCCTGCTGACGGGGGCACCACCAATGGCCTATCACTGATGGCCTGGCCAGGCTTGTGACCACCATAAGTCTTAATGGTAATTGTACAGCACTGTTATTAGATTACTTTATGTATGGAGATGTTATTCGGTCACTGTATGATGGTATTATTTGAGCATTATATGATGGTATTTACTTAGGCATTGTGTGGCACTGCTACTTAAGCACTGTGCAATATATAATTTGTTTGGTGGTGGCTACACTATAAAGCATTGTTATTTAGACAACAATATGTAAGTTTTAGTTGACCAGCGTATTGCACAAAACAGTTAGGCACTATATGGTATAATTATTTGACAGTACACCACATGGGCGGCGCCAACAGCAGGTACCAAATAGTACCATCCAACATAAGGCTGGCTGTAATGCTTTTTAAAAAGATTACTCTCCAAATAAATATCTGCCCCCATGATCACTACTTTATCTAACATATCTCCAGTCCTGAGAGTCCCCAGAAAACTTTGCATTATATGACCGTCTGATAGTAGCAGGTTGACTTTCTAAGCTTTGTGCATGATTAGTGGGTCCTTTTATACATAGTATATGCTCAAATGATAACCGGACATTCTGTACTCGGAAGAAGTGAGCAGTTAAAGGGAACCTGTCACCAGCATTTCACCTATTAAACCGACAATACCTGGTGGTAGTGGGTGAAAAATCATTTCTATATAACCTATAATTATCTTCTTAGTCGGCTCTGTACCTTTAGTATTTAGCTTTTTAGTGTTCCCACACCGTATGCTAATGAGCAGAAAAGAGTCAGATCTTCATTTGAAAAGAGTCAAATCTTCGTTTGGAAAGAGTCATATCTTCATTCCTCAAGTCTTTCCAAGTTTACTTCGCCTCCTTACTTTTGATTGAGAGCTCCTCGCCTTCCCCCAGCACACAAAATCCTGCGCTTGTGCATTGATGTCCTCTTTTGGTGTGTGCGCACAAAGGGACACCGGATTATTATGATAAAAGGCGCAAAACGTTTGCAGACCGATATTTACAGTCGGAAGAGGAGTTTAGGAGCGGGGATAACGGCAATGAACTTTTTATAGCAGCGGCCAGTGAGGGAGAAGTAAAGTTCAATAGGTGAAATGCTGGTGACAGGTTCCCTTTAAGGTCCTACTATGGGCAGTGAAAACGAGCGCCGATCAACAAGGCAGCTTGTTGATCCGCACTCGTTTGCTCCTTTAATCAGGAGCTATGATTGGTTATGTATGGGGATGAGCGATCGTTACTACGATCGTTCGTCCCCATGTATTTCCATAATGTCAGCAGCACATCTCCCTCTTTACACAGGGAGATCTGCCGCAGACAACTCTAATATTTAATGCTGCATAAACAGTACGATCAGCTAATGAATGAGAATTTGCAGAACAATCATCCAGGAACGAGCTTTCATATGAACGCTTGTTTTCCCGATCATTGGCCCGTGTAAAAGGGCCCTAAGAACACATGTAGTTCCAGATAACTTTTGGAAGAAACTTTTAAACACCTAATAGTGATAATACAGAGTTTTCAGCAATCTAATAAAATAATAATTCTGTGTCACTATCGTTATTGATTCTGAAAGGAATATTTCCTGAGGTCATAGAACTGCAGTGTTTGCTGTCATTGTGTCAGGTCTAAGGTGATCACAATTACAGTAAACTTTGTAGAGTAACTGGTCCGGATCTCACTTTCTCTAGATGTCTCATTGTCGTCAGCTGTCACAACATTCCAACCTGGAGAGCTCGGAGACAATGCGCCCCTAATTACTTCAGCAACTTCTTCACAGGACAACTTGATCTGACTTTATTAGGTTTTAGCATTTTTGGAAGTATGACAGATTTAATGAAATCATTAATGTCTGCATTATGTATGTTTTTAACATTGGTTTTGTCACCCTTTAGCTAAAGTGTCAAAATATATTCACCTTCAGTAAGTATATGTTCTATTTTACCATCTAAAAATTCAATAAACTGCATAAAATTAATGGGACGCCCAAAAATTTTTTTTTGGTCAAATTTCTAGATTATATATTATTTTGGATTATAATAGAAAATTATGTAACACATTTAAAAATAAAGTGCTAACAATAAATTATACAGCCATGACTTTCTTTTTTAATCAGAGGAATCTCATAATTGGTTTTCTGCTTAACTCTTCCGTTACTTGTTTTTGTGTCAGATTTTCTGGACCATTAAAAGCCGAAAAAGAAAATTAAGACAACAAACATTAGACGGAAACTATTGGCCGTCCATTTAATGCACAGATGAGCCTTAGAGGAAGTGGTGTGCTTTACATCGGCACCATGGTCAAATTAGGTGGGCCAACATGGAGGACGCCCTTCTATTTTATCCATATGCCTTAAAGAGGCTCTGTCACCAGATTTTGCAACCCCTATCTGCTATTGCAGCAGATCGGCGCTGCAATGTAGATTACAGTAACGTTTTTATTTTTAAAAAACGAGCATTTTTGGCCAATAGGGGTTGCAAAATCTGATAGGGGTTGCAAAATCTGGTGACAGAGCCTCTTTAAAAGGGTTGTCCAGGTTTGGAATTGTTTTTTATACTGATGACCTATCCACGGGACAGGTCATCAGTATACGATCATGGGGGTGGGATACCCAGAACCCACACCGATCAGCTGGTACTGCTGCCCCGGGCGCCGAAGAAGCTATGCAAGGTCGGTGCCGGAAGGCTACGAGCACTGTGTATCAGCCGTGCCGGGTTACTGCTGCTGTGCTTTCATTCACTTGAATAAGAGCAAAACTGCAGTAACCAAGCAGAGCCTTTATGCTGTGTCCGGAGCCATCTGCTTCTGGCACCGACCCTGCATATCTTCCGGAGCCCGGGGGCAGCCGGAACAGCTGATCGGTGCAGGATCTGGGTGTTGGACCCCCACCGATCATATACTGATGACCTATCCTGTGGATAGGTCATAAGTATAAAAAACAGCCCCAAACCCGGACAACCCTTATAAGGCTCATGCACACTGGCACAGAGTCTGTATGGAATTACACAGTGCCTGTGTAGCTCCGCACTAAAGAAGCCGTAGAGGCTCCATGCACTGCCATACAGGATCAATTGGACTCTGTGTGTACGGAGATATTCTCCCCTATAAGCAATGCTTTCTGCAGTTGTAGGGCTCTTGGACAATGTCTACTTACCCAACCCCCTGTCTGCCTCCGCTTGCTCCACAGTCAATGCAGAATAGCTATATACTTATATTGTGCATCTCTTATAGGTTCCTAACATTACATTTTAGTATTTCTTTCCCTCCAACTTTTAATTTGCAGTAGGTGATTGGTGACCTTTGTAAATAGTGGTTGTGTACATAGATTAGTACTTGACAAGTGCCACTTGGAGCATGAATAATAAGATGTTTATAGGTAATGGCCTGATGGAAATCCTCTATAAAGGTTAATCCTCTATAAGAATGGGGCTGTAGAAAACACTTTTAAAACATAAGGCTCCAGCTTGTGCTATATCAGCAACAATACAATGGACTTCAGATCCACAGGTGTCAGAGCTTAGCAGTGTCACAAGTTACCCGGTTTAATGTTACTGCCCGAGAGCCCCAAGACCATTAACACTTTTTTAACCAGTGCTCTTAAAGGCAACATGACTTTGGCTTTTGTGTTGCAGTAATTGTCATCTGAAACAAATGTTGTCATTTACGTTTACAACCAAATGTGTTCATTAACCACTTCCTGACCAGTGGCTTTACCCCCCCCCCCCCCCCCCCTTCCTGACCAGGCCCATTTCTCAAGTTTTAGCCATGAGCCGATTTAAAAGAAAATTGTTCTTCTATTACTCTTCCAACCTACATGTATTTGGTCTTGTTATTCTCAGAACATGTTGGGCCTTCATATTGTATAAAAAAAAATAATAGATATATTTTACTTTTTAAAAAATGTAAAAGAAAAAAGGGAAAGAAATTTAAAAAAAATGTGCATATGTAATTTTAGCTGATGTTTTTTTTTTACATCTGGTGCATGCCACTGGGTAAACACACCTAATACATATTTGGCAACTTCTGCCGACTTTAATGATACCAAATATGTGTGTATGTCTTACACGCTGGGCGCAAGGCAGAGCTTACAATGAATAGTGCGCAAACTGGCTTTTGGATAGCAAATTTTCCAAAGCGATCTTTATGCATGCGACCAGTGTGAATGCAGTGTGCGGCGTCCGTGACATTAACTGCGCATGCGTGAGGCGCATGTGTATGTGGAATAGGTACTAGAGAGTGACAGCGCATGTCAGTGCATGCGCTGTCAAACAAATTTAGGTGGCAGAGAACAGAGAGGGGATAACATTAGTGCGCATGTCGGCCGTGCTGGCAAAGTAAATATTTCTATCATTAAAATATATATTTGTGAATAGATGGGACATATTGAATAGTGGGGTTAAATGGCAAAAATCTCACATATTCGGGGGATAATCTGATGCCACATTGCAGTGGCTAGTCAAGATGTACTTTTTTCTGGATGTACTGATCAAAGTAAGTGAGGGACAATTTTTAAGTGAACTATACATTAAACCAACTGACCGTACAACTTACTGCTATTCAGCAGTAATCACCCTAGGGGAATGCTAAGAAGTTTACCATCTAGTCAGCTACTACGCGCTAAGCGGATAGTCGGTGACTGTAACACAGCGGAGTGCACTGTGGACACCATGGTCCATACGTTTGCAGCACGTGGATACCCTAGAGGACTCCTTAAAAAAACATCAGAATATGGTGAAAAATACTAAGAGGGACCAACTCCTCTTACCCAAGGGCCCAAAACCCAGATCTGATCGAGTGCCTTTTATCTCTGAGTATACAGAAAGTAGCAATAAAATAGCTAGTGTCATACGTCAACACTGGTGCATGCTGGGCAATTGCTTGAACCACAATCCGGAGTTTACAAGACCCCCCTTATTTTCTTAACGTAGGCCCACTAACCTCAGAGACAGGCTGGTGAGGGCAGACGTTGGCCCTCTCAGCACTACCAAACAGACCTACTTAAAACAACCTAAATGGGGTTGTTATCCCTGTTTATGTTGTGTTAACTGCAGACTGATGCAGAAGGGAACACATTTCAAACATCCTACAAATGATAAGATATACTACATCCGACATTACCGGACTTGTACTACAGACCATGTAATATATGTTCTATGATGTCCTTGTGCACTCCTGTATGTGGGTGAAACTTCTCTAGACCTAAAAACAAGATTGAATCAACATAGATACGCCATACATAAAAAAGCTTGGATTTACCAGCATCCAAACATTTCACTCAAATGGGACATGAAGCGCATCAACTTAAGTTTTGGATCATTGACCACATTCCCAGCCTACGTAGGGGTGGTAATAGTACTAAATTACTTAAACTGAGGGAACTACAATGGATTGAGAGGCTTAAAACACTAAAGCCCAATGGCCTCAATGTAGAGTTTGCGATGGGTGGCTTAGTCTAGGACCGACCGGCCTGGTGGTCCCTATTGATTTTTCCGTTCCTTATGATCGTCGGAATCTGACATAGATACCTTATCTAGATATTTTATACAATTGCTTCTGCATACTATATTTATTATATATTAATACCTTTCATTTTTTCACAGATTTTCCAAGCACAGATCACCCCAGGGGGTCCCGGAAGTTCATCTACTATTATTTTGCTGTTATATCATTGTATTGTATACTGTTGTGTATGTACTTTGAGATGTATAGACTACTACTTGCACAAACCCCCTATACTAAGACCTCCTGGCATGGGTCCATATTTGGCATATCTCTTCATTAATAAAATATGTTTCTGACAAACGGTCAATATGTCTCGCTTTGGGCCACTTGTGTCTGGGGTTCCATGTAGACAACATGGCACACCAATCTGTGATCCAGGTTGACGACGCTTGTCCATGGATTTGAGATTGTGACACTGGCCAGGTGTCACCTGTTTTCCTCTTATATTGTCTGTTCGGAAAACTTTGACACCTTGACTAGCCACTGCAATGTGGCATCAGATTATTCCCCGTATATGTCAGATATTTGCCATTTAACCCCACTATTAAATATGTACCATCTATTCACTAATATATATTTTAATGATAGAAATAGTTATTTTGCCAGCACTGCCGGGTTGTACCCTCTTGCACATGCGCCGACATGCGCACTAATGTTATCCCCTCTCTGGCCTCTGTCAGCTAAATTAGTTTGACAGTCCATGCACGGACATGCGCCGTTACTCTCTAGTACCTATTCCACATACGCATGCGCCTCGCGCATGCACAGTTTAACGGCACGGACGCCGCACACAGCATTCACACTGGATTCACTGAGAGATGGTTTTTAAATATATAAATGTTCAATATAAAAACCAGTCACTCCACTATGGCACACAGCTGCCTACTAATTGCCACTTATATATTTACCTTTATTTTCATTGTTACACGATGTTGTTTCACTATGCTGTTTTTTATACAATATTACTTTGTTTGGCACACACCGCATGTGCTTGTTTAAGAAATATGTAAACCACCTTTTGTCTATTCTATTTACTTCATTAGATTTAATTTTGTGACCTGCCTTTTCTGATATGTACTGTGATATATACTCTGTTGGTACACTATGTTTATAAACAAATGTCTCATGGGACTATAATGTCATATGGGTTGAGCTACCAGCAAGTGCAAAAATTCCCAGCTCCCCAATAATGAAATAGAAACTCCAAACATCATATACTAAATACACGAGAAAAGGAGTCAAAACTATTAAGCAAGAAGCGCAAAATATAGAAAATTACAAATTTTATTGGACAATACAAAAATACATGGTTCAAAAACAGACTACAAACCCAATAACTGCATATCTCCAAAGTAGGAGACAATGTGGAGCCACAAAGCTACTTTAATTAATACAGTTTGTATATGTCATATTCATCGGGAAAGTTTCCCACAACAGGTTACCAAAAAAATATGCTCTAAAACAAGTCCCTAGAACAATGTAATAAGGCTAACAGAACACTTGTGTCCAAAGTATTTTCTGAAAATTCCCAGTATAATGCGTCTCTGTAAACAGTAATAGGGGATACCGAGGTAGTGATTTATTTATAGTAGTGAGT
Source organism: Rhinoderma darwinii (assembly GCF_050947455.1). Lineage (NCBI taxonomy): Eukaryota > Metazoa > Chordata > Amphibia > Anura > Rhinodermatidae > Rhinoderma > Rhinoderma darwinii. The sequence goes on along the minus strand of NC_134696.1, from coordinate 32,673,684 downwards.
ACATTTAATCCACTCAGTACCAGTTTAGTAATTAGTTAAAAAAAGAACCAATAGTAGAAATAGCCTATTTAAGACAATGTCTAAATATGCAGATAACCCGGTAACAGCATGACAAAAAGTAGTAGTTTAGTGGAAAAAACCAGCAAGTACTAACCCATGTGGCTCCTCAGTTGTAACAGCTCCCAAGTATGGAGAAAAACCCCAACGCGCGTTTCGCGAACATCGGGGCGTTTTTACTACTTTTACTAGCTGGGCGTTCTGACGAGAAGTATCATCCACTTCTCTTCAGAACTCTTCAGCTTCTGGCAGTGCAGACACAGCCGTGTTCTTGAGAGATCACGCTGTGACGTCACTCACAGGTCCTGCATCGTGTCAGATGAGCGAGGACACATCGGCACCAGAGGCTACAGTTGATTCTGCAGCAGCATCGGCGTTTGCAGGTAAGTCGATGTAGCTACTTACCTGCAAACGCTGATGCTGCTGCAGAATCAACTGTAGCCTCTGGTGCCGATGTGGCCGACACGATGCAGGACCTGGGGCAGGAAGTGAGTGACGTCACAGCGTGATCTCTCGAGAACACGCTGTCTGCACTGCCAGAAGCTGGGCGTTCTGAAGAGAAGTGGATGATACTTCTCGTCAGAACGCCCAGCTAGTAAAAGTAGTAAACACGCCCCGATGTACGCACATAATACACGCCCAGTTGGACTTTTACTTTTCAACACGCCCAGTTGTACTTTTGCAAGCCTCATTTGCATAAATACAATAATGGTCATAACTTGGCCAAAAATGCTCGTTTTTTAAAAATAAAAACGTTACTGTAATCTACATTGCAGCGCCGATCTGCTGCAATAGCAGATAGGGGTTGCAAAATCTTGTGACAGAGCCTCTTTAAGATATACATATATAATAAAGTACAACACATCTATTTCATTATTTGCAGGATTAACTTGATGTCCATTTAGTTTGATCTTATCTGTGCAATGATTTAAATTAAGTAAAAGTAGATTTACACGCAGCGGTAATGGGACAGCACATTTCCGTGACATTACTGCACTGTAAAACTCATGGCAAAAACTGTTGTATGAAAACCGCAACCAAAACCTTCTATAATTACACTTTGTAGCTTAGAAAATTTCAACTAAAGCTCTGTTCACACAAGCGTCATGGCTTCCATTATAACAGGAGCCATGACATTTATAATGGGTCCAGCTACTTCTATTAATCATGTGAGGTTTCAGTTTATACAGGAAAGAAAAGCACAGCAGACGACACTATATTTCACCGTAAAGAAAGGAAACCTGACGAAAAGGAACCTAGCAGTAGTGGGAATAGAGCCTTTAATATTACTACAAGGAACAGAATTATTATAAATATATTGGCAGTCTAAGATAAACAATAGAATAAAGAACCATGACCATGCACACAGCATCGCTCCATGCAAAGATCCTGTATGGCAGCACATGAAGTCCCTATGGGTCCATATTACAGACCTGTAGACACTTTATGTGCCGCAGTATGATTCCTCCATCATACGATCCACTAGAAGCAGGGCCAGCCTTAGGATAGATGGCGCCCCATGTGAAATTATCTTTCGGCGCCCCACCCCCATCATAAGAAAAATGCCCCATAAAAAAAGTATAATGCCTCCGCATAGTATAATGCCCAATATAGTGCCCCCACACAGTATAATGTCCCTTTAGTACTCCCCATACAGTATAATAATCATATTTAATATTATATTATAACCCCTTCAATGACACAGTATTTTGTCCTCTAATTGTGCCCACACAGTATTATGCCCCTTAAGTGACACACACAGTATATTGCCCCTTGTAGTACACCTACACAGTATAATGTCTGCTTAGTTGCCCCCACGCAGTATAGTGCACCGCTCGCCTGGCTGCCACACAGAGCCCCCCCTTGTAGAGTTCCCCCCTGTAGATTGTGCCATACAGCATCCCTGTAGACAGTGCCATAATCCCCCACCTCCTCCTTGTAGATCGTGTTAAACAGCCCTCCACCTCGCCCTTGTAGACAGTGCCCCCCCAAAAAAAAATTTACTCACCTAGACAAACTGTGTTTGTTCCCACGACAAACTGAGCTGCTCCCTGATGGGATCATCGCGTAGGCCGATATGATCCTGTAGCCTAGTACAGAGTTTCCCAACCTTTTCGGACTCGAGGCACCGCTGGAAAAATAAAATATCCCCAGGGCATCCCTACCAAAATTTTTGGGGAGAAACACAGAAAACAGCTAAAAACAAGCACTACACTCGTAGGGTGTATTCACACATCGTTTTTTGTAAGGATAAAAAAAAAATCTGCCTCAAAATTCCTTTGGGAATTGCCAGCTTTGTTTGACCTTTTTTTTTTTTTTTTTTGCGTTTTCTTTAAGCCGGATTGGAGCTCAGATGTGGAAACGGCTCGAAGACTATCAGCCCCCACTCACAGTAAAATGACCATCAGCCCCCCTATCACAGTAAAATGACCATCAGCCCCCCACTCACAGTAAAATGACCATCAGCCCACCACTCTCACTAAAATGACCATCAGCCCGCCACCAACAGATTCCCCCTGTGTATAGTGCCACACAGCTCCCTTGTAGGTAGTGCCACACAGCCACCTTATAGGTAGTGCCACACAGCCCCCTGTAGATATTGCCACACAGCCCCTTGTAGGTAGTGCCACACATCCCCCATATAGGTAGAGCCACACCGCCCCCTTGTAGATAGTGCCACACAGCCACCTGTAGATAGTGCCACACAGCCCCTTGTAGGCAGTGCCACACAGCCTCCTGTAGGTAGTGCCACACAGCCCCTTGTAGGTAGTGCCACACAGAACCCTGTAGGTAGTGCCACACAGCCCCCTTGTAGGTAGTGCCAGACAGCACCCTGTAGGTAGTGCCACACAGCCCCCTGGTAGGTAGTGCTACACAGCCCCTGTAGATGGTGCCACGCAGCCCCCTAGTAGGTAGTGCCACACAGACCCCTTTTAGGTAGTGCCACACAGCCCACTTGTAGATAGCACCCCCTTCCTGTAGATAGCGCCACTGTAGCTCCCCTGTGGCCAGGGATTCCGCTCCTGGAGTGCTCCGCTTTTTGTCTCTGTCCATATATTGACAGTGACATCAGGGGCAACTCCTGAAGCGGAATCCTCGTCCACAGCGATGCCAACGCTGGGACGAGAATTTTGCTTCAGGAGTTGCCCCTGATGTCACTGTCCATATATGGACAGAGACATCAAGTGGAGCACTCCAGGGATTCCGCTTCAGGAGTTGCCCCTGATGTCACTGTCCATATATGGACGGAGACATCAAGCGCTCCGTCCAGGAGTGGAATCCCCGGCCACACAGGGATTCAGCTCCTTCAAGGAGCTACAGTGGCACTAGCAGATAGCAGAGCAGGGACATACCTCCCTGCTCTGCTATAGTGGTGTCGCTACCACTGGGGCAGCCGCAGCGGCTACTAGCGGCGCCGCTGGCCATGGGGGAGCCCGTCCCGACGGGCGACACGGGCGCCCTCATGCCCGATGTCGCAGCTAGCAGCCGCTAACTTTACAACAGTATTAATAAATCTCCTGAAATGTGATGAAGTATGCCACAATTTTTTGTGTGCAGATTCTTACCTCTCTGAGGCATACGGAGGATAAGTATGGGTCTATAGAAGGCTATGGGTGCCATACTACGGATCTTTACAACTCCTAAGGCTGGATTCACATGAGCATGTTCGGTCCGTAAAGGACGAAACGTATTTCGGCTGCAAGTCCCGGACCGAACACACTGCAGGGAGCCGGGCTCCTAGCATCATAGTTATGTACGACGCTAGGAGTCCCTGCCTCGCTGCGGGACAACTGTCCCGTACTGTGATCATGTTTTCAGTACGGGACAGTAGTTCCACGGAGGGGCAGCGACTCCTAGCGTCGTACATAACTATGATGCTAGGAGCCCGGCTCCCTGCAGTGTGTTCGGTCCGGGACTTGCAGCCGAAATAAGTTCCGTCCTTTACGGACCGAACATGCTCGTGTGAATCCAGTCTAAGAGCTTACAATGTGAAGGGGTTAACTGATAGGAACAAGAGACATTAATAGTACTATGTATAATGAGTATGTACAATATATATATGTGTGTATTGTTGGTATTTAGTCCTTTCATTCATTTCTATTCATGAGGAGAATCTATTGAGGACGGACATTGACTTGTGTACTGTTTACACACCATTGGAAGCCCCAGTTAACATTTGTCTAATATATGTGTTATAACATGACATACATTATTATCCCTAAAAAGAGACCAATATAAATCATCATAACGTGAATGTAATCTTCATTCTCTGATTGGATTTTCTTGTTAAATCTAAGACTACAGAATGTTAATCATCCATTGTAGAAGCCGCATCCAATATACACTCCTCACCCTCCTCTGTGTCATCTTTTATAATGGAGCCTGAAGCTCTTTAGTCTTGAAGCTGCAGTCTTCACAAAATCCTTTTGTTCCAACAGAGAAAAAGAAATAAAAGTCCACACTTTCTTGCCCTGGAGTGCAGTTCTAATTACAATATGCTTGCCCTCCTCCATAGTCTTCTAGCTGTTTGTAACTCTATAGACAATGTCATAGAATTAACCATGTTCTGTACTTTATCCAGTTGTAAAAACAAGATCTCCCATCTCTCCAGGTAATGCCCAATGCATAGATTTATATATGTATATACAGGAAAATTCCAATAATCCAGCATGGATAAATGACATCATTCTACTAGTCCGGCATATCTGTCCAGCATAGTGATAGCAGTAAATTTCATGTCAGTGTCTTCTGGATGTTCTCCACCCTTACAAGTAAAAGGTATATACTTTATCAAGATTGACTGAAACTTCAGAATTTTTTGTATTCAAACACCCATCAGGTCCATGCATCTTCTGCACATATAGAAGTGTCTATTCTATGACATTAGGCACCTGCATTCACAGGAACAGAGGGTCTGGATGTGGTAAAGAAGCCATGAAACAGTCTGTGTTATACAAGCACCAAGATGGGGAAATTGAGGTGAGGTGGTCCCCAATTCCAGGTTCTGTGACAACATTTAATAGCGTAGAAAAGTGTTTCTCAACGTTCCTAAGCCCTGTACCCCCTATTCGGATCAATTAAATCAAAGTCTATGAACATACAATATGCTGCACCTCTAAAAAGAATACCCTCTGAGGACATGGGGGGATTCAACAACTTCTCTACAAAGGAACTGGTGTGAAAATGTCACAAACGGCTCAAAAGTCTGTTCTAAAAAATTGGCGGTGCTTAGCGGAAGGGGTGGAGCCATCTGAGTTTTGACGCATTTACTTTAATTTACACCAGAAACCTGGCGTAAATTATAGCGGAAATCAATGCCATATCCTGGCTGGTGAAGATCTCACTCAGTGGCGCAAGGACAGCTGAAGATGCAACAACTTTTTTTTTTAATGGCATGCGGCCCAGATTTATTAAGGCTGGCATTTCATACGCCCATCTTAGATTTAAGTCCGCTGAAAAAAGAGGGGATAAATTTATTAAGAGGCGCACGACTCCTGGACTGTCCGTGCACAACAAAATATAATACCTATCGTAGATTTCCACTATAATTTACTCCAATTTCTGGTGTATATTATAGTAAACCTGTCGGGCCATAGGTAGCCCTGCCCTGTAACTAAATTAAAAGGTGGTGAGAGTGACGTAGAAGGGTAAAAGGTCATAAATTTTAGCGTAAAACATACGTGGAAATTTTTTTCTACTTTTTTAATGCCACTAAACTGGCGTAAACCTTTTAATATATTCCCCCCAACTAGGACAACTTGGTTAGTATGGAGGCTGGCATCCTTCTGCTTTACTAACTCTGATGGCTTCTCTGTGGCTCTGACTGTAATACATTCTCTTCTCCAAGTCTTGATATTGTGCACCACATCTGAGGGGGTAAGGGGAGTTGGGGGGAATAGTTTGCTTACATGCAGATGTAGCAGGGCTGAATAAGGCTGGGTTCACACGTGGCGGAATTTCACTTAAATTCCGCTGCGGACACTCCGCAGCGTTAATCCGCAGCGGAGCCGTTTGTCCATTGACTTACACTTTAATTTAGCAGTGTTCGTTTAGACGATGCGTAAAATTCCGCTGCGGAGCATAGGCTGCGGAGCGGAATTTGGTGTCCGCAGCATGCTCTGTCTGTTGCGGAGCAGTGGCGGACTCATGGCGGAATTTCTCCATTGACTTCAATGGAGATTCTAAGTTCCGCAATGAAGTCCGCAGCTGTCATGCACATGTCATGTGTGCTGCGGATGCGTCTTGCTTTTTTAACTTGACATTTCTTCATTCTGGCTGGACCTATGTATTTCTAGGTCTACAGCCAGACTGAGGAAGTCAATGGGGCTCCCGTAATGACGGGAGCGTTGCTAGGAGACGTCAGTAAATAGTCACTGTCCAGGGTGCTGAAAGAGTTAAGCGATCGGCAGTAACTGTCTCAGCACCCTGGACAGTGACTACCGATCCCAATATACATGTATCTGTAAAAAAAAATGAAGTTCGTACTTACCGAGAACTCCCTGCTTCTGTCTCCAGTCCGGCCTCCCAGGATGACGTTTCAGTCTAAGTGACGGCTGCAGCCAATCACAGGCTAATAACAGGCTGCAGCGGTCACATGGACTGCCGCGTCATCCAGGGAGGTCGGGCTGGATGCCGAAAGAGGGACGCGTCACCAAGACAACGGCCGGTAAGTATGAAATTCGTTTACTTTCACTAGGGAAAGGGCTGCCCCTTCTCTCTATCCTGCACTGATAGGGAGAAGGGAAGCACTTTTCCCGCAGTCCGCAGCAGCTAGTCCGCATCAATTTTCTGCACATTTTGTGCAGATCCGCAGCCGTAATCCGCAACCCGGATTAGGTGCGGCATTGATGCGGACAGTTGCGGAGGAAATCCGCCACGTGTGGTCATGCCCTTAGTGATGTAACAATTTTTTCTGTGAACTGTGATAATTCAGATTAATGGGTAACGAAACTTTTTAAAAACTTTTGACATGTCATAGTGACATATCAGAAGTTTTTATCGGTGGTGTCACTAAAACGAAGCGACAGAAGCGCTCGGATATGCGCTGTGCCGCTTTGCTTCTGATCAGCATTCCTTGGAAAGCAGAGTGAGCGGTGTACGGGCCCAATATAAAGTCTATGAGTCCACTCGCTCGGCTTTTAACCCCTTCCTGACATTTGACGTATCCATACGCCAAAGTCGGGTAGGGGAAGTATGGAACGGGCTCACGGAGTGAACTCGCTCCATACGATGCGGGTTTTGGCTGCATGTTACAGTCGACACTTCAGAGTAACGAGCAGGATCGCGCGCGATCGCGCTCGTTTAACTCGTTAAATGCCGGGGTCAATATCGACAGCGGCATTTAAATCGTTAGAAAGAGGGGGCGACCCCCTCTAACAGCTCATCGCGCCATCTCTGTGCTCCTATTATGCCCTGCCTCTGGCAGGGCTTAATAGAAGCCTGTCAGAATCAGAATATACTGCAATACATTAGTATTGCAGTATATAGTGCAAGCGATCTAACGATCGCTGGTTGAAGTCTCCTTGGGGGACTAATAAAAAAAGTAAAAATTTGTAAAATAAAGGGTTTTTTCATCTTAAAAAATAAATAAATATTAAAAGCTCAATAAAAAACCTTTTCCCATTTTCCCCCTAGAGCATAGTAAATAAATAAACATAATTAGTATCACCGCGTCCGTAAAAGTCTTAACTATTACAATATATCATTATTTAACCCGCACGGTGAACGTCGTAAAAAAAAAAAATGTAAACACCAGAATCTCTATTTTTTGGTCACCTCATCATCCACAAAAAATGAAATAAAAAGTGATCAAAACGTTGCATGTACCCCAAAATGGTATCATATCTCGCAAAAAATAAGCCCTGGTACCACTTAATCGACAGAAACATAAAAAAGTTATGGCTCTCAGAATTTGGCGACACAAAATGTATTTTAGTTTTAAATTTAGTTTTTACTATAGAAAAAAACTATATATATTTGGTATCGCCGTAATCGTATTTACCCAAAAATTAAAGTTAACATGTTGTTTTAATTGCACAGTGAATTCCGTAAAAACGATGCGCAAAAAACATGGAGGAATCACTGTTTTTTTTTCATTTTCTACCCCACAAATATTTTTTTTCCCGTTTCTTAGTACATTATATGGCCCAATAAATGGTGCTACGAAAAACGACAACTCGTCCCGCAAAAATCAAGCCCTCATAGCACTATATGAACGAAAAAAGAAAAAAGTTATGGCTTTTGGAAGATGGGGAGGAAAAAACGAAAATGAAAATCTGAAAAATGGCTGCGGCGGGAAGGGGTTAATGGAAGGCTGATCAGGAGCTGAGCGGCACAGCACTTCTGCCGCTTAGTTTTAGCAATCGGTTGGGGGTATCAGTGCTCGGACCACCACCCATCAAAACGGTTGACGTCCCTATGACATGACAAAAGTTTCTCAAAAGTTTAGTTACCCTTTAAGGTTTCATTTAAACTGCTATTCAATGTGCAAAGAGCCATACGGCCGATCACAGTGTGAACTATGACTTAGCAGTATGAACCTGTATCACACACCGCGTACAACATGTAGTGTCTCCATGAGCAAAACGTCTACGTGAGAATACCTCTGTAATATAGCATGCAATGCAGCACGTCACTATTGTATCTCACCGATCTGAGCATTGAGTAGCTTTACCAGCACTCCTGGAAAACATATTATCTTGTTACCATAAAAAGTTTTGCAAAATGATAAATTCAGCTTTGCTACATATGTACATCTTTATATAGACTTGAGATGCGTACCCAGGGATTAACGGTTGTATACAATAATGATATGTTTAAACCAGGCTGGAATCTAACGTTAAGTATATATTACAAAGTAAAATTTTATTAAAATATGGAAACTTTTTGGAGTGAAATATGAAAATGTTGAAATAAAGTCACTCTTTCAGCTATAGCTTTCATGGCTGAACAGTCAGCGCCACCTAGTGGTCTAGTAAATGTAACTATAAAGAGTGCATGCACAGTGCTCCATCAACTGTGGGCTAAACCTACACTTTTTTTGTAGTGAGCGATAAATTTCTATAGCTACACACAGAGTATTTATCTCACAATCACTGTCCATAGGAATGAATTGAGTAGCTTGAAAATCTCTTCAAAATCCGGTCACTCTAGTCTAGAGATTTGCTGTCAATTTTTTTTTAATCACTACATGCTGGGATTTCAGAGCTGCACACTTGTCTGGAGTGATTTTGAAGAGATTTGCAAGCTACTTAGTGCATTCCTATAGACAGCGATATCGCGGCGATTTTTTTGTAGCGAGATAAATACTCTGTATATAGCCCTAGCCTTACAAAACTGCCTCTGGGCTCTGGGAGGATTTTTCAATCCCTAGTACTTTTAATACTCCATGGGTTTTGTTTTAGAAGTTTGATCCAAGATTTCCTGAGAATTTTATACAGATCCATCATTACCATCAGGGCCGAGGGTCTATGATAGACTCAGCCCGCCAATGGTGGATCGTGATAGGGCGTTTTGGGTGGCCGCTCGGAGCCCGAGGCTCCCGGGGGGCCCTGGCCGCCAAAAATACCATGTAGTTTTGTCGCGTTCTAGCCGCGATTTTACCGCGAATTGCGGCAAAAACTGCGACAAAACGTCATTGTATGGTTGGTTTGACGCTGAGTTATTTGCATGCAGATTTTGCTCTGCCTGCATGCCGATGTTCGCAGCATTTTTCGCACGCGGCCGTTCAATGCCGCGGGCAAAATACACAGCGAAATATGCTTTCTCTCCCTCCCATTGAGGAGGTCAGAGACGTAAACGCCCGAAGAAAGGGCATGTCCCTTCTCTTTCCCGCGAGCCGTTTTTTCCGCTCGCGGTAAAAACCGCCTCCGCCTCCCATTGAAATCAATGGGAGGCATTTTCAGATGCTTTTTGGCGCGTTTTCCGACGCTGTTTCCGCGTCAAAAACACTCTGTGTGAACTGAACCTAAATGTCCTGCAAAAAGACCTTTACACATAAGGTCACATGACCGCAGCTCCATGAGCAGCAGCAGCGACTCCACAGAGAAGACTGAGGTGAGCTGCTATGTAAGTATAAGGCTGGATTCACACGAGCACGTTACGTCCGTAATTGACGGACATATTTCTGCCGCAAGTCCCCGACCGAACACAGTGCAGGGAGCCGGGCTCCTAGCATAATAGTTATGTACGACACTAGGAGTCCCTGCCTCGCTGCCGGACAACTGTCCTGTACTGAAAACATGATTACAGTACGGGACAGTTGTCCGGCAGCGAGGCAGGGACTCCTAGCGTCGTACATAACTATGATACTAGGAGCCCGGCTCCCTGTAGTGTGTTCGGTCCGGGTCTTCCGGCCGAAATACGTTCCGTCCATTACGGACGTAACATGGTCGTGTGAATCCAGCCTAGGGGGTAGGATTTGTTTAAGGGGACTGTATTTAGGGGGTCTGGTGTGGGGACTGAATTTAGTGGTTCTGGTTTGGGGACTGTATTTGGGGGGTCTGCTTTGTATTTAGGAAGTTTGGTGTCCGTATTAGTTTAAGAGGTCTGGGGTCTGTATTTAGGGGTCTGTGGTCTGTATTAGTTTATGGGGTCTGTATTTAGGGGGCCTGGTCTAGGGTCTGTATTAGTTTAGGGGTCTGTATTTAGGGGTCTGGTCTGGGGTCTGTATTAGATTAGAGGGTCTGGTCTGGGGTCTGTATTACTTAAGGGAGTCAGGTCTGGGGTCATTATTAGTGTAGGGGGTCAGGTCTGGTGTCTGTATTTAGGGGGTCTGTATTGGTTTGAGGTCTGTATTAAGGGGGTCTGTATTTAGGGGTCTGTATTCGTTTATGGGATCTGTATTTAGGGCGCCTGGTCTAGGGTCTGTATTAGTTTAGGGGGTCTGGTCTGAGGTCTGTATTAAGGGAGTCAGGTTTGGGGTCATTATTAGTGTAGAGGGTCGGGTCTGGGGTCTGTATTTAGGGGTCCTGTCTGAGGTCTGTATTTATTTAGGGTGCTTGTTCTGGGGTCTGTATTTGTTTAGGGGGGTCTGGTCTGGGGACTGCAATAGTTTAAAAGGTCTGGGGTCTGTATGTATTCTATGATCTAGTCTGGGGTCCAAATTTATTAGTCTGAGTAAAAGGGGTTGTCCAGGCACATCGATAGGTCATCAGTATAAAAAACGGTCTGTGCCCGGACAACCCCTTTAATGTATGGTCCTGGGCCTTGGTGTCTAAATTTATGTGTTTCTATAGAGGCTGGAAATGGCTGCAGAAGTGATGGGCAAAGAGGTCTCATCAGGAGAAGTCGCCATAACGGTCTGCATCAGATGGAGAAGAAAAGAAAACTACTCCCATCAGAGAAGACGTCACCTGTGAGTCACTGGATCTATAGGGGATCTGTCCCCTCTCCTGACATGTCTGTTGTAGGAAATCCTTGTATTCTACATATCTTTGTGTACCCAGGACTTATAGACAAATGTGTGTTACCATTCCAATTGTCAAGAGAAAGTGTCCCTACACAGTGTGATTCTGTCAACAATGGTTGGAGACTGTCAGTATGTAGGGACACAGCCCCTTGACAAGGGAAATCGTAACACCCATTTGTCAATGCTCGCACAAAAAGGTGGTGTTCACTATAGACACGGCAGAGCGACGGTGGGGAAGGGGGGCCCAAGTTTGGGGAACTGCCCAGGCCCTATGGTCTACTTAATCCACCATTGCAGCCTGCCATGCTCATCATTTTCCATTTCTATCTTACTGGGAACAGACCAGATTTCACCATAGCAATATATATGACCCAGAATCCCTATTTCAGATCTTTAGCATCTTGTGAATGTTATTTCAGAAAAATAGTATTAAAAATCCATTAATGCACATCTTCTAGGGATGTTCTTAAAAACAGTTGTATCAATAGCAGCCTCAAGGGGGCAGCCATGCACTTCTTTTCTCAGTCTGATGGTAATTAGTACATATGCCATGCGCTATACTATAGATCACATTTTAGGCTACAGTCACAAGAGTGTATCAGATTCACGCACGTGAAAAAGTGAAAAACGTGCATGTATCTGGTCCGTGTGTGTTGCCTTAAGCATCAGTGTGCTCTGCGAGTGGCATGCGTTATTCACACACTCGCAAAGCACATCTTTTTTTTATTATTATTTTCAATTGAATTGATGCGCAAATCATGCGCCGCACACGGATGTGGTTTTCACGCACCCATTGACTTTAATGGACGCGTAGGTGCGTGATAACGCCCCGATATAGGACATGCAGTGAGTTTCACGCAACGGACTCTCGCTGCGTGAAAACTCCTGCATGTTTGATTAGCCCCATTGAAATCAATGGGTCCGTGAGCTGCGCGTGATTTCCATGCGCAGCACACGGACGTTATACACGTTCGTCTGAATGAGCCCTAATTCACATACATCATGTATCAGGTGGGTTCATATTTAATTTACTACATTATTAGTAAAGATTTTTAATGTTCCCCTTTTATTAAGCTGAAGGTGTTTAATCATATGCATATATAGGAAAATAACATATAGGCAAGTAGGCAACATAATGTCCTCCCTACTGGTAGGTTCTGCACAAGCTCACTGTCTGGCCTATGAAAAGAATAAGTGTGTGTTCCCCTTTAAGAACATTTTGAATCGGTGTGACTCCTGTGCTGTATATAATCCTCCGCACATACAGTCAGTACTTCCTCATTTTTCATGAGCCTTCCACCCTCCATAGTCATAGCATGACCTCTACGAAGCTTCAAGAGAATTTTTCTCAAATATACCTTCCTGCTTTGCACAATAGAGTCTATTTATACCTGGTCCTCTCCAACACAGCCAGTGAAAAATAAGACTTTAAAGGGGTGGTGGAAGAAGATGGCGGCTCTGACTACTGTATAGCGGCCGTGCTGTAATACTCCTCCTATTCACTTTAATAGGAGCAGAGCTGCAGTGCAGCAGGATGGCCGCTATACAGTGTACGGAGCCATCTACCGACACCGACCACTGCAAAACTTCCAGTGCCAGAAGGCAACCAAAACAGCTGATCGGTGCAGGGTCCGGGTGTCGGACCCCCAAGATCATATATTTATGATATATCCTGTCTGCAAATATGGATCCGACGGCTACGGATACACATCCGTAGCCGTCCGCAATTGAGGAAGCACCAATAGACTTCTATGGGTGAGTCCGTGCCGTAATTGCGGACAAAAAAGGACAAGTTCTATAATTTGCGGATCATTTCTACGGCCCGGACACACATCCGCAAATATTCAAAAAGGTGTCCGTGGCCAATAGAGATAAATGGGTCCGCAATTTCATCCGTAAGTTGGGTTTTCCAATATTCGATATCTGTTCGGTGTGGGTCTGACCGCTTCCAAGAACGGGCTTACCTGACTGTCCCTGTGCACCCCATATGAATGGAGCGGTACTGCGCAAACTCATCCACCGCTCCATTTATTTTCTATGGTGCTGCCGGATGCTATCTCTGTAATACAGACCCATAGGTGCTCTATGAGATGTTGTGCGGGGTCCTGGCACATGGCTTTACCTTGTACACGAGCTCCTTGTGTGGTGCTCTTTATGTTTGTCTACCGCTGCGTCTATCCCCTGCGCACATTTCCATGTTTCTACCGTTATTCCAGTAACAATATTTGCTCTCATTACTTCTCAGAATTTTCCCACGGCCCCATTTTTATCAAGGGATATTAAAAACTAAACAGCCCGCGATATCCAGAGTGTTATTTCTCCCATTACAGTGTTTGGGGTGTTCGCGTTGTGTTTTATGTTTAGATTTTGCATTGTTGGATAAACATGTATAGTAGAACTCCAGAGTAACACAAATGTTGTCGTCTCTGCTGCGTGGTGTTTATTATTATGAGCGCACATTGTTAAGTGACCTGTTGTGTACAAAGCAGCCGGGAAACAAGTCGCACATTATTATATTAGGTGAAAGGATTACCTCCGTTTACATCGATAAGGCGGGATTCACACGACAGGGTTTCCCGGCCGGGTGCCGGCCGTTCATAAATCGGCCGGCACCCGGCTGCATTAGGAATAATAGACCCCTAATGGGGCTATTCACACGACCGATTTTTTGACGGCCGGGAAAACCGGCCGTCAAAAAATAGGACATGCTCTATTTTCGGCCGGGTGCCCGGCCGCCCGGCTCCTATAGAATGTGTCCCGAGTGATGGCCGGGTCTACCGTCGCTCGCGCACTCTCTCTCCTCCTCCTCACAGTGCAGAGTGCATGTGAGGAGGAGGAGGGTCTTTTATTGCTCGCTGTAGGAGTCGGAATCCCCAATCCCCGGCCGGGGATTGGGGATTCCGCTACAGGAGAAGTGCGTGACTACACTGTCCAGATATGGACACAGCGAAGTCACTCACTTCTGCAGCGGAATCCCCGACTCTATGGCCGGGGATGCCGCTACAGGAGAAGTGCGTGACTACACTGTCCGTATATGGACACAGCGAAGTCACGCACTTCTGCAGCGGAATCCCCGACTCTATGGCCGGGGATGCCGCTACAGGAGAAGTGCGTGACTACACTGTCCATATATGGACACAGCGAAGTCACGCACTTCTGCAGCGGAATCCCCAACTCTATGGCCGGGGATGCCGCTACAGAAGAAGTGCATGACTACACTGTCCATATATGGACACAGCGAAGTCACGCACTTCTGCAGCGGAATCCCCGACTCTATGGCCGGGGATGCCGCTACAGGAGAAGTGCGTGACTACACTGTCCATATATGGACACAGCGAAGTCACGCACTTCTGCAGCGGAATCCCCGACTCTATGGCCGGGGATGCCGCTATAGGAGAAGTGAGTGACTACACTGTCCATATATGGACACAGCGAAGTCACGCACTTCTGCAGCGGAATCCCCGACTCTATGGCCGGGGATGCCGCTACAGGAGAAGTGCATGACTACACTGTCCATATATGGACACAGCAGAGTCACGTACTTCTGCAGCGGAATCCCCGACTCTATGGCCGGGGATTCCGCTACAGGAGAAGTGAGTGACTACACTGTCCATATATGGACACAGTGACGTCACTCACTTCTGAAGCGGAATTCCCGACCTGTGGCAGGGAATTCCTCTTCAGGAGAAGTCAGTGACTACACTGTCCATATATGGACATTGAAGTCAGTGACTTCTCCTGGAAGGGGTGCAACCTACAGGGGGCTGTGTGGGATCACCTACAGGGGACTTGGTGGCATCACCTACAGGGGGCTGGGTGGCATCACCTACAGGGGGCTGGGTGGCATCACCTACAGGGGGCAGGGTGGAATCACCTACAGGGGGCAGGGTGGAATCAACTACAGGGGGCAGGGTGGCATCACCTACAGGGGGCTGGGTGGCATTACCTACAGGGGGCTGGGTGGCATTACCTACAGGGAGCTGGGTGGCATTACCTACAGGGGACAGGGTGGTATTCCTACAGGGGGCTGGGTGGCATCGCCTACAGGGGGCAGGGTGGCATCACCAACAGGGGGCTGTGTGGCATCACCTACAGGGGGCTGGGTGGCATTACCTGCAGGGGGCTGGGTGGCATTACCTACCAGGGGGGCTGTGGCATTATCTACAAAGGGCTGTGTGTGGCAACAAATTTAAATGAAATTCATCCGATTTTAAAACGGACAGGGAAAAAAACGGATGCAAATCGGGTCCAAATCGGCCGGTAAAAACGGCAACTCGGCCCGGAACGGAATCGGAACGGATGCAAATCGGATGCAAACCGGCCGGGAAAATCGGCCAAAAACGGCCGATTTTCCCGGCCGACACTCGGACCCTGTCGTGTGAATGAGGCCTAACAATTGCTAGATCATATTTATAATCCTAAAAAATTCGAAAATCTAAACCAGAAAAAAACAAAAAAGCTGGATGACAACCTAGACCGCAAGGCTGCATTGTAGAGCGAAGACCATAGGTGCCTCAGGTGAGCTGCTGCAGAACATCTTTGATGGTTTTACGCTGGGTGCACATAATTTTTGTGGTATTTTAGTGCAGTGATTTTTGCATCTGGAGGACCCATGCATTATATGATCACCATTTAAAGCGCCCTCTGCTGGACACGTGGCGATTAGCATGGTTTGTCTTTACAAAAGGGGTTATTCTGATAGGACAAACCCCCACCACATCAGTTCCTCATCAGGGGACCTGTCACATAGGAAGGGGGGTCCCATCAGGACAACCACTGTTCATATGACCAATAAGGCCTTGTTCACACAGTGCAGATTTGATGCAGATTTTGTATGCATTTTTTTTTAAGCCAGAACCAGACTTGGATCTAGGAGAGAAGTATAAGGCCTTCCTTTATATATTTCTTCTGTTTAGGTTCTGTTTCTGGCTTAAAAAAAACCATGCAAAATCTGCATCAAATTTGCACGGTGTGAACAAGGCCTTAGGCCTCCTACACACGAGCGTGCTTGGTCCGTGATATACGGTCCGTACATCGGCCACATTTCCCGGACCGAACGCACTGCAGGGAGCCGGGCTCCTGGCATCATAGTTATCTATGACGCTAGGTGTCACTGCCTCGCTGCGGCACTACTGTCCCGTACTGTAATCATGTTTTCAGTATGGGACAGTTGTCCCACAGCGAGGCAGGGACTCCTAGCGTCATACATAACTATGATGCCAGGAGCCCGGCTCCCTGCAGTGCGTTCGGTCCGGGAAATGCGCCCGACGTACGAACCGTATATCACGGACCAAACACGCTCGTGTGTAGGAGGCCTAAGGGTATATTCCCACATGACAGATTTGTTGGATACATTTCTGCAATTGACCCGTTTAACTGAATGGGGCTTGCGGAAATACTTGCAGAGCCAGCCCCATTCAGATTCATGAAATAGATTTTTCAGTCGCAGAAATTTCGGCAACAAATCTGCAGCGTGGGAACATACCCTGAGGGCACACGGATGTCATAAAGGGAGGCTCTCACTTCACGGTTGCTCATAGAATTCTCTAGGTGTCCCATAATACTACATCCCCCTGCATCAAATGTATACAACCACTAGAACCCCCCAGTGATCAGCTCGTCGGCGGCGGCACTGACTAAAGGGGGTTGTGCTGAGAATATCCAATGCGGAACAATGCTCATTTGTTATTGGTTATCTGTATTCGCCCTTTCACGACTAATGGAAAATAAATGTCACGTTTATCTAGTCGGGTGTAAATCTTGGCGCATACGTGGGCACCAGAAGGCGTGTGAAGCGCGCTCCTCGACGTGTTATTCGCGTGGCGGCGCTGTGTATATTTTTACAAAGCTTCTTAGTTACAAGAGGTTAGCGAAGAAAACACCCTAGGGCGCGAGTCAGAGAAAAAACACATACTTGCTGCATAAAAAAGTGTCTGTATTGACTTTCATGGGACAGAGGAGCCAGTGTTTACCCTGTGAGGTGATGTGTGCGCTGGAAGCTGCAGGGGGAGGAGATTTCCCATGCTTTTTTATTATTATTTTTCTCTCCCCCTCTTCTCCCGCCCTTTTGTGGTTCGTCTTTCCAGGCTGGGCTGGGAGCCGGCTGCCTGTGCACTCTGCAGAAAGCCAGCAGCACTTTGGCACGTGCTCCCGGGTGATACAGAGTACAGACAGGGGCAGGGGGGTGGAGGCGGCCGGGCGGGCTGGTGACGGGTGAGGAGGAGGGGGAGGCCGCTGCAGTCCAGGAGCGTTCACAGCTGCTGGAACGTTACCCCGGCTGAGTTTGATTGACAGGTCACCCGGCTGCAGCCAATCAGTGACAGGCGTGAAGCCAGGCGGCAGCTGATTGGCTGCTGGAATGCCAGCCGTAGCCTCTACGCGTGGCTGTCGGCTGCCTTCTCCCTCCGCACACAGCTGCCTCCACACACACTCCGTGCCCGGCTGCTGCAAGCTCTGAGCATCCGCTGCTTACTGCAGCCCATTCCTGTACACCCTGCATGTGCCAGCCTTACCCTTCATTTTAGCTCTGAAAGCAGTATGTTACAGACATGCCCTTTAAAATTTTAGGAGATACCGGGACTTGCCGTTCTATAGTGGAAACAGCCTCCTTCTAAGGCATCCATTGACATCAATGAGACTGTTAATGGAAACATTATAACAGATGGAGAGTCCTCACAACGATATTTGAATAAGTAGCAGGACCGGATGCAGACCGCAGAGGGCCCCTGTGCGAGAACAGTAAATGGGCCCATTGCTCTCTAAGGACTGTTCACATCTGCGTTGCAGGCTTTGTTAGGCTGGGTTCACACAGAGTTTTTTGGTGGAAAATCTACCTCAAAATTCCGTTTAGAACGCCTGTATGCCGATTTTTGTGGTGTTTTTTGTCCGTGGCCATTGAGCGCCGCGGGCATAAAACGCAGCGAAATACGCTTTCTCTGCCTCCCATTGATGTCAATGGGAGGTCAGAGGCGTAAACGCCCGAAGATAGGGCATGTCCCTTCTTTTTCACGCGAGCCTGTTTTTCCACTCGCGGGAAAAAAACGGCTCCGCCTCCCATTGAAATCAATGGGAGGCATTTTCCGCCGTTTTTTGGCACGTTTTCCGACGCAGTTTCCACGTCAAAAAACTCTGTTTGAATTCTGTCACAGATCCAGCAGAGATAACCGGAAACAATAGTGCAGCATGCTGCACTATTGTTTCTGATAAAACCACGGACACCCTAACGGAACCCATTATAGTCAAAAGGTTCCGTTGGTCGCCGGTGGTATTTGTTGTGCAACAGACACGTCGCTTCCGGTTTTTCACTTGTTCTGCTCCTCTGACGGAGCAGAACAACGAAAACACTCGACGCAGGTGTGAACATAGCCTAAGGCCTCATTCACACGTGTCAGTATTTGTAGTCCAAAACTAGGGAGAGGTGCAAATCTCTCCATTAAGTTTTTGGTTTTTGGATATAAACGGACGTGATTTTTTTCTGCGGCGGTTTTTAGCCGCTCGTGTAAAAAAGAGCGGCATGCTCTTTCTTGCCGCGGTTCCGCCTCTGACCTCCCATTGAAATGAATGGGAGGCAGAGAAAGCGTTTTACACTGTGTTTTTGACAACAGGTCAAAATCTGCCGCAATTTTGAGGCAGATTTTTCTGCCTGCAAAAACCCTCTGTGTGAACAGGACCTTACAGCAGTTTTCGTGGAGTTTTTCACTGCGTTTTTCTACCACGGCAATTGAGCACCGCAGGCAGAAAACAGCGAAAACCTTTTTCTGCCTCCCATTATATTCAATGGGAGATCAGAGGCACAACCGCGGCAAGAAACAACATGGCGTTTTTTGTTCCGACAAGCGGCTAAAAAACGCCTCCGCAGTCCCATTGAAATCAATGAGACACGTTTTGTGCTGCTGATTTCGACGCGGTTTCTGTGTCAAAATCAGCGCCAAAAAATTCAGTGTGAACTGGCCCTTAGGCAAACTACATACTACTCGTGATCATTGAGCATATACGATAGTGGGATGACTGAAATCTTTATATGCAAAGCACACACAAAGTGATCCACATATATATTAACCCTTTCACATCACAGGCAGCAAGTAGGGATTAAGAATATGTAAATGCCTCAGAAGGTGTCGAGCTGTTAATGAGTTGTGAATATGTGAATCAATATCTGAGATCTACTTTCAGTCACAGCAGGTTGTGCCTGGTTCAGTCTACAAGTTTTTGTTTTAATTTGTAGGAAAAAGTTGCTTGCTCACATATCAGCCTGTCTGCACTTTTCTTGTGTATATAAGCAGCAAGAACAGCTTGTTCAACTGGCCGCAATGTCGTAGAGCAGAATGCTGACGGACAGCTGTCTACGGCTAGACATAGACTGAAAAACATGGTCACAAATCCGCAAGTGAAAACTGCTGCAAAAATACGGCGGAAAGCTGCAACATATACCGCATGCAATGCCATATGGCAACATTTATTCTCTAATGTATTCCCCAAAAAACACTCCACTGCCTCCATATAAAAGGAGAGGCCGGTGAAGATGCGGTACGAGCACATAGCATTCTATGGGTGCCTTATTGCTGATCCGTACAGAACCTGAATTTTACCATTCAAGAGGGATATTGCATGGTTATGCCAGGGGCCATGTGTACAGACCCTGTATGACGGCACATGGAGCCCTACTCGTAAGCACTCCATGTCCTGCCAAAGGCCACGATCACTACACCGTTTTGATGCGGTTTTTTGAGCCACAGCCAGAAGTCGATTCAAAAGACAGGAAAGGTATAAAGAAAAGTGTTTGGCCCCAAGAACTAAGCCAAAAACTGTGTGTAATCCTGGCCATATGGTGCTTCCGTTAAAAAACGGTATTGTCCCCTACAAGTAGTGTTGCTAGAGGAATATACCGCCATAAATTGGCACGTGTGCTGTATGCCACATTTTTTGTTCTCAGGGATTCTGTAAGAACAACTGTGTGCCGCTATATAAATGAGTGTGAGCGCATAGAATTCTATGGGCATCGTATTGAGGATCCATGAAATTGGGCCACGTGCATGACGCCAAAGAATTTGTCTTGGCAATCGTGACTGGCGCTTGTTTATAAAAGCCTAAAGAAAAAAGTGAAGTCGATGTACGACAGGTGAGACGCAGTACAGATCTTGCACCTGTTCTATAGCAGCCGGGAGCAGCAGAGACATTTATCGTGACCCACGAGGCACAAGAATATGTTGCGGATATCACTCAAATTTTTGACTTTTTTTTATCACCAAATGCGTCCTTACGACAGTGAATTTCTCTAAACATTTTGTCATAAACACGTCACAATTACGATCAAAAGAAGTTTTAATACAACCTCATACATTTCATCCGATCGTTCTGGTGCCATAAATGCCATAGGGGGACATTATGGATCCTATAGGACCGGGGCCAGCACTAATGGATTACAAGCCCGGCGACTCATTCATGGCACTTGACAGAAACGCACATAATGTTGCAAATACATGTTTTACAAGTAACAGCAGACGGGTGTTTTGAACACAAGATAATGTCAGTCACTCTGGCGTAATAACGTCCATTTACCTAAGATTCTGCAGCGTGGGAATGTTTGACATAACATCAGAGCCCAGTGCAAGGCGGCAACAATCCCTATAAAAACAAAAGGTTAGAAATGGTTTTGTCTCAAACACTAATAAACATAAACATCTCCAGTTACCATTGAGGAGAACGATGAGAATATTTTCAAGTGGAAATATTTACTTTTTGTAATGTTATTGGCTCTTTTCAAAATGTCATTGTAGTGAAGCACAAGCTGAGAAACGGCTCCTTGTTTACAGTAAATATAAAGTCAAGCTTTGGGTTTAACATCAATAGACGGATCCAGTTAACTCTCAACTTAAATGTATCCCCAATTTAAAAACATCAATGTGAGCCAAACCTAACACAGCACAACCCAACGGCTGCCCGCTCTCCTTATGTCTTCTGTACAATTCACCGGACGGCTATATGGTTTCTGTATAATTAATTCAGCAGCCCCATGCCAAAAAAGAAGGCACTTGTACAGGACCACCCAGGCATTGAGCTGACAGATTTTATTGGTCGGATATTAAAAATGAGAAATTCTGAAATTATGTTTTATGTGGGCAGATTATATATCAATGTTGGACTTAAAGGGTAACTAAACTTTAAAAAAAACTTTTGACATGTCAGAAGTTTTGATTGGTGGGGGTCCAAGCACTGAGACCCCCACCAATCGCTGAAACAAATTCGCAGAATGAGCCCATACACCGCTCGCTCGACTTTCCGAGGAAAGACAATTAGAGACAATGCGGCGCAGTGCTCCCCCGAGCTCCCCGCCACTTCATTTTAGCGATTGGAAAATGCGCCAGATTTATTTATGGCGAGCGTCATTTTTTTGGGGCAAAATAATGGAGCAAATTGAGTCAGCAATGACCTGGCATAAGGATAATTATCTAACTTCTAGCAAGATGCGCCAAATCTGTCATACTGTGATCAATTTGGCGCATCTTCTGACTGTCTTGTCTAGGTTTATATTGTCTAAATTTCGAACAGAATTAGTAAATCTGCCCCACTGGGTAGATTCATCAATACTGTATGATTATCAATTCGATAAGATAGCGAAAATGTATTAAAATAGTGAACGCTGGAAAAGGCTGATATTCTGGTAAATGTGGCGCAACTTTGCCTGGCCTGTTAGACACATTTTTCTTCCTTATTCCAATTTATGGATATGAGCACTTTACATCAGTATTTTGCACCAATAATGTTGATTTATGCATTGTTAATCTATTTTGCACATTTTACTATTTCTCTTAGTCACGCTCCTTCTTCTAGACACTTTTCAAAACTGTCAAGGGAATTGTGAATGTTTTCCATTGAAAACAGCTCCGTATTTTACAGCCGTTTTTTGTTTAGCGCGTGAACATAGCCTTATTGCTCGTGCCACGAAAAATGTTTATGTTAGTAGCAGAATGGAGAAAATTGGGTTGGAAAGTGAAATATCCTGATACAACATTAATAATAACAATATTTAATGAGCTTCTAAGGATTTCTGCAGAATCTATTCCAAATCATGCAACAATTGCCAAGGGGTTTTGCAGCAGCTGTTGCCCTGTAAAGTGTTTCCAGCGGTTCTGGGTAATGCATGAGGATGTACGCACTTTCCCCATGTGTTGAGCACCGTGCCTGGGGGACTCCTTGCTTTGCTCAGGCCCCTGTGCTTTGCTCCATTGCCAGCCCTGATCCCTGGTATGAGCCAAACGCGTGACTGGCAGCCTGCGGGTGTGGGGAGGAGGAGGGGGGTGGAAAGTCAAAGGAAGGGGGCAAAGAGGAGGGTGCGTCCTGGCCAATCACAACTCAGTGTGGGCGAGCCCCTGGCGCGGATTGGCTGACGCGAGTGTGGGAAAGAATGCTGAGAAGGTTTCACACGAATGGGGAGCAGCAGAGCGGGGTATAAATAGAGGCGCAGCCCGGGACACACAGTGACATACACGCAGGAGTCAGTGCCGAGAGCGCAGCCAGCTCTGCTGCCTCACCGATCACTGCCGCACCGATAATCGGATATTACTACCCATCACTCTATTGGAAGGATCATGCCTGCTGATACCATGGAGAAACCCACTGCCTCCCCTATAGCAGGGGCACCGGCCAACTCTGCACAGACCCCGGATAAACCTAAGAGTGCCAGCGAGCACAGAAAGGTAACTACCCGTCCCATGCCCATCATGTGCCCATTGCAGCCAGTCCCCAAAAATCCCAGGATCCGCATGCAGGATGTGGTTACTGATCAGTTCTCTTTATTTTACAGTCATCCAAACCCATCATGGAAAAGCGCAGGAGAGCTCGTATCAATGAGAGCCTGGGGCAGCTCAAGACCCTCATCCTGGACGCCCTTAAGAAAGATGTAAGTTCTAGCTATAGACTTCTATCCCAGCATCGTGATATGCACTGCTGTATTCCTCTGTGCTGCTGTTTCAGAAACTGATGCTAATGGTTTCATTTTCTTTTTTTTTTTCTTCCTTGCAGAGCTCTAGACATTCCAAGTTGGAGAAGGCTGATATTCTGGAAATGACAGTCAAGCACTTGAGGAACTTGCAGCGAGTCCAAATGACAGGTACTTATCAGACTGTTTCATCCTCACTGTGGGGGCTTGTGTGTAAATATTAATAATCAGTATATGGGTGATCAATTGAATTCTTGTTTAGCCAAAATTAGTCTGTTACATATTGCAAGCTTGGGAAGGGTGGTGGTAATGCTGGGGTTTGTGGTTCTTCCACAGTTGTGGTTTTGTGACTATCTCATGATGTTTTATGATCGCCTGTATATAGTGGTGACGTGTGGAGTGACACAGGGGGAGGCTGTAGGGTAGTAGATCATGACTGTAAGGTTATAATGTGGTTGCATTGGACTAATCTTGACGTCTTCTCCCCATAGCTGCTCTCACTGCTGATCCCTCAGTCCTTGGAAAGTACAGGGCTGGATTCAATGAGTGCATGAATGAAGTCACCCGATTCCTCTCTACCTGTGAAGGGGTGAACACAGAGGTCAGGACACGTCTTCTTGGTCATCTCTCCAGCTGCTTGGGTCAGATCGTGGCTATGAATTACCAACAAGCTCCTCCATCCAGCCAACCCCTGCATGTCCAGCTGCCCTCTGCACCGGTGGCCTCTGCTCCTGTGCCCATGTCCTGCAAGATGACCACAGCGGAGTCTGTATCTCCGAAGGTCTTCCAGGGAGGTTTCCAGCTGGTTCCAGCCACTGATGGACAGTTTGCATTTCTTATCCCCAACCCAGCTTACGCCTCCAGCCCTGGACCTGTTATTCCTCTATATGCCAATGGAAATGTCACATCCAGCGGTGGGACACAAGCCCAATCTCCAGTGCAAGGACTCACCACCTTCAGCCACAAGATGCCCCACATGTCGCAGTCAGTAAGCCCAATGGGGGTCAGCATTGGGCCTGATACCACCGAGTCAGTCTGGAGACCCTGGTGAACTCCTCAATAAGACTGTATTGATTGGTTCCGTTGTATGGGACCTTGCCTTATAGAGACATTAATCTATTTATTTCCACATTTTGAGGAACTTCACTTTTTTTACTTGTATAAATGACCCATTTTGTAATAAGACTGAGAATTTTTTTTATTTTAGTTTTGTACAATTGGTACAAATAATGTGTAATGCCAAAGTTCTTGTGGTGTTTTTGTGTCAAAAACTTCCCAAACTTTCAGGAGTTTTATGAAATAAACTCTTTAAATTTTATCCTGTTTGGTTTGGTGTCCTGTTATGGTGGGGAAGGGGGTCACTTGGGTTGCTGGTGGGGAGTTTGGGGTGTTTCGTTACCAGTAGGGGTGATGGGGGGGGGGGGGGTGCCACATGCACTTCCTATTCTATATATTTAAATTTTATACATACTTGCCATTTAACCGACATGATGGGGAGGATGTAATGGGACTATCCAGATTATTTATCTCGTGACTATCACCCAGCCATCTAATAGTGCCAAGGCCTTGTCCTATATGGGCAGTGCTGACCTTAACCCTATGAGTCCTGCCATTCAAGAATTGTACCTATCCAGCTTATTCCCTTCAAAAAAGAACAGAAGCCAGGAGTGTAAATGTCACTGTCTTGCACTGGAGCAGGCGGGAGGGTAAAGCCCCTTTTGTGGTCCCAGATAATTAAAAGGTCTCATCTATTATGCAGCGGGCCTGGACTGAATGGCCTGGGAGCGGAGGGTTAATGTTTCTTCCCTGCCTAAGACTGACAGTGCTGTAAATGCGATTGCTCTGCCTCATAAAAGAGAAGAATTCACAGTGGAGGAGATAATTCAGGAAAACACATTTCTGCCACACAGCATTATGAGTCATTGGCTGCCCTTGAAGCTGTGCCAAGATTACAGTGTGGGGGGGGGGGGGGGGTCACAGGGGTCTATTCCCCCTTCTCACCCACCCTTATTGTCTGTATGCACACAGCGCAATGTGAACCTGCCAATTATCCATGTGGCACAGTAGCATGGGGAGGAGGGGGCAGGATCACGTGCTCAGAAAATGGCACATAGTAGGCATAGTGGATGGTCTTCACTCTTCACATGCCCCCACTATGAATTATACAGCAGTGTGTTAATGGATCGATATCCCTGAGACACATGCAGCTCACAGACTGCGGTCAATAATGGACGTCCAGCTAATCTCTCAATAATACAGCTGTTTCAGGGTGACAGGAGTTCAGAAATCAGGCGCGTAATCCTAATTTTACAGCTTTCTGCATCTACACATCAATATCTTCCCTGTATGTCGTGTCTATTCATATCTATTTATCGATCTTATCTGTCTACCTATTTTATCTATCTCTCCATTTGTTTTCCATCGCATATCTATCACCTATATATCTATTATGTATTTATCTATCTTACATCTATTTATGATCTATCCATCCAATGCATAAATCTGCACTCATACACTGACTTATAAAATGTATATTCCACATATATCTAATATTCATTTTGCTTTCTAATTTGAAACCATAAACTAGTATACATGATTCTCTTAAACGTTAAATTGTAGACATAATTATTTAACACGTTTTTCGATCTTCAGACCATATAGTGCATAGGACCTTTCCCAATGAGAAGGCCAGTAAGAGGCTTGGGCATGGAATACAAGGATAGACAACATTGTGGCTGGCTGGATGCAACCTGTAATTAGCAATCCCGTCCTCTAGAGGGAGCCCAGTGGTCTGTAGAAAATGAGCCTGATCGCTGACAGCTCAGTTGATAGGATGGCACTCATGATTATTACAGGACGGTATAAGATGCATCATATAAAACACAAGTCTTAAGGGAGTTCCTCAGTTTTATATTAAAGCTGAATCCTAAAATGTAATGTTCTGGAACTTTTCAATATATTTATTTCAATTGCTCACCATTTTCAAGAGCTCTGCTGAAAGGAGACATTACTGCCTAGATCCAGAGGCTGTAAACTCCTATACACCTAATAATTCGGACAGTTGATAATTTGCTACACTTGGATCCAGTCTAAGCAATCCGGAAATAGTGTCGGAATCCGCGCCAAAATAGTCATCTTCACCCCCCCCCCCCCCATTGATTTCAATAGGAAGCAGGGGTGTTTTTTGTCCCAGGCGGATTTTGGCGGCTTGCGGAGAAAAAAAAAGATTTTCTTCCTGCAGTTTCCACCTCTGAAATCAATAGGAGGCAGAAAAACTTGCAGCGTTCTTTTCTGAGAGTTTTTCCGAGGGCTTTTTTGCCCGCGGTCCTTGCCTGAGCGTCAATGGCTGTGGATGAAAAATGCAGTGGAAAAAACGTGCAAAAAAAAGTGCAGGAAGATTTTTTCTGCCTGAAAAATAACTCAGTGTATGTTCACACGGCCTATTTACGGACGTAATTCGGTCGTTTTTGCCCCGAAATACGTCCGAAAATAGCGCCTCAATAGCGCTGACAAACATCTGCCCATTGAAAGCAATGGGCAGACGTTTGTCTGTTCACACGAGGCGTATATTTACGCGCCGCTGTCAAATGACGGCGCGTAAATAGACGCCCGCGTCAAAGAAGTGACCTGTCACTTCTTTGGCCGTAATTGGAGCCGTTATTCTTTGACTCCAATGAATAGCAGCGTAATTGACGCGGCGTTCAAGCGCCTGCACATGCCGGTACGGTTGAAATTACGGGGATGTTTTCAGGCTGAAACATCCCCGTAATTTCAGCCGTAACGGACGCCCTCGTGTGAACATACCCTCAGTGTGAACATATATATAATGCCACCCTGTTCCCCCTTGTATATAATACCACCCTGCTCCCCCCTAAGGATCTAAATCCATTAGCAGCACAAATCTCTCTTCTGTCCTGATGGTTTGCTACAATGTATTAGTGTAGGTAAGATAGAGCAGTCCAGAGTCAGGCTGTTTAGCTCACAAATCATTGCCTAGACTGGATACAACTGTAACAAACTCTCAGCTGTGCTGAGTCTTGTGTCTGTATGGGGTTTTTCAGCCTCTGGGTGTCAACTAGATTGTGTCGTCTATGGTAACCAGGGGCGTTACTAGAAAAGACTGGGCCCCAAAGCAAACTTTTGACAGGTGCCCCCCTAGGTGACACACACAGCCCCCCCCCCCTGTATAGATAGTGCCTACTGTAGATACTGCCCCCTCTAGACAGTGCTATACAGCCCCCCTGTCTACAGTGTCACACCCCACTTGTAGCTAGCGCTCCACCTCCCCCTGTAGATATCGCCACACAGCCCCGCCCCAAAAAAATATATATATTGTACTTACCTTGCCCCGTTCGCGCGACGGACGGAGCACTTCACATCCTCCAGATGGGACGCATGTGCAGACCAGCGTGATGCAGTGCCGTCATCACGCTGGCCTGCGCAGGGAGTCTTCCCAGCGCCTTATAGTATTCATTTGTATCTGTGAGGAGGCAGATACAAATGAATGTGGCTGTTGCTACCACCGGGGCCCCCTCTGCTGTTAGCGTCGCCACCAGGCATGGGGGGAGGTGTGTTGGCGGGTGGCACGGGTCCCCTCATGCCGCAGGCCCCGTAGCAGCCGCTACAGCTGGTACTGCGGTAGTTATGCCACTGATGGTAACAAAAAACGGTTGGACCCATTAGAACGCTGATGCCCTTTCAAAGCGTAAAGGGCCACGTTTTAAAATGTTTTGTCTCATGAAGACAACCCTTTTTGCAAACCAAAGTCGACTCCTTAGCTGATCTCTGTAGGTCCTCCGGAAACCCCCGGCAATCAGCTGTTAGCTCTAGGGGACGCTGTGGTCATACATGAAATATATGGAGGGGCCAGGTCCATCCTGCTCTTTGTTAGCTGCTCTCCACTCTGGTCCTAGATGGGACCCCAAGCTGCATGATGTCCATGTCCTCATATGATTGTTTTAGCAAGATCTTTAAGGGCCCATTTACACGAACGTGAATAACGTCTGTCTGCTGCGCATGGAAATCACGCATAGCACATGGACCCATTGATTCCAATGGGGCCGTTCACACATGCAGGAGTTTTCACGCAGTGAGAGAGCGATGCGTGAAACTCACTGCATGTCCTATATTGGTGCATTTTCACGCACATACGCGCCCATTGAAGTCAATGCGGTGCGTGCTTTGCTCATCAATTCGTTTAAAAAAAAAAAGTGCTTTGCAAGTGCACGAATAACGTATTCCACTCGCAAAGCACCCTGTTGCATAACGCAACACACACGGACCAGATTCACGCGCGTGAATCTGACATGCTCGTGTGAATGTAGCCTTAGGCGCTATAATGTATCGGGTTGACCACCACTACTTTAGATTGCAAGCTCCACGTTCCATGTTCTCACGCCTGTTTTTTACATTACAAGGTAAGATAATGGCTAAGCAATAATAACTAAACAAATCTGAAAATCAGTAATAAAAATCATCCGTGGCCACTTTACAATATATAATTCTAAGGCTGGGTTCACACGTTGCGGTCAAAAAAACCAAATTTTTTTATTTATTTTTTTTTTTGCAAAACCGCAGCAGGTCTGACAAAAAATGCATTTTGATTGCGATGTGAAATCCCATACTAAACACGAGTCCTAAGACCTCCAGGATCAATCTATTCCCATCCTCTACATAACCAGAGAAATGCCACCCTCTATCCGCTAATGAGATCCACACCTGAATATGCAGCTCTATTCCCAAAAGGTTAATGGGTTGCATATTTGGGATCTTCCAGTAACACTACCCCCTCTTCCTTCTGTATTGGGCTTTCCCATATAAGTGCTGTGAGATCCGTCTCAAGGAAAGCACAGTCAGCCTTTGAAACGCTATACATCCCGTGCTTGTAACTAAAAACCTCCCCAGACATGAGGTTCTCTCCTGTGGGACCAGCAGCTGGTGTCTGCCTAATAAAACACACACTCACATAATTCAAGGCTGACCTCCTCCACCGCAGGCCTATCTACAGCACGTCTGTGCACACACCGCCTCCTACCACTCAGGGATTTTGGAGAATTTTACTGGTGTTTAAAGTTTTTTGTTTTTTTTAAGTGAGCCAAGAAACACACAAAATTGCAATTAAAGGAACAAAGGTAAATAACCATTTTGTTGCTCAATAATTTTCATCCAGAAACGGCATCATTCGAGAAAACGTTAGGAAAAATTGAAAATTCAACATTGCAGCAATAAGGGTATGTGCACACACACTAATTACGTCCGTAATTGACGGACGTATTTCGGCCGCAAGTAGTGGACCGAACACAGTGCAGGGAGCCGGGCTCCTAGCATCATACTTATGTACGATGCTAGGAGTCCCTGCCTCGCTGCAGGACAACTGTCCCGTACTGTAATCATGTTTTCAGTACGGGACAGTTGTCCTGCAGCGAGGCAGGGACTCCTAGCATCGTACATAAGTATGATACTAGGAGCCCGGCTCCCTGCACTGTGTTCGGTCCGGGACTTGCGGCCGAAATACGTCCGTCAATTACGGACGTAATTAGTGTGTGTGCACATACCCAAAGTGTTAGGCTGGGTTCACATGTGGCGTATATACGCTGTGGATTTTCCATGCAGAAAATCCGCAGCGTTTATAGTGGCAGCAAAGTGGATGAGATTTCAACAAATCTCATCCACACACTGCAGAAAAAAATTCACGCACTTTACGTGCGTTAATTGACCTGCAGTGCAGATTTTAAATCCGCAGCATGTCAATCCATGTTGCGGGATAACCCCAGGTTTGTTATGGATGTTCCCCATTGAGATCAATAGGGGAATCAAAATCTGCAGCAAATGCCTATTGTTGCAGATTTTTTTTCGGATTAGCTGTGTATCCGCAG
The DNA here is from genome assembly GCF_050947455.1 of Rhinoderma darwinii. Lineage (NCBI taxonomy): Eukaryota > Metazoa > Chordata > Amphibia > Anura > Rhinodermatidae > Rhinoderma > Rhinoderma darwinii. The sequence goes on along the minus strand of NC_134696.1, from coordinate 32,643,404 downwards.
CACAATCCGCAAGTAAAGAAAGAAGTTTGAAATTGAAAAAAAAAAAAGGACTATATTCACCTCCCCTGGCGCTCCCATAGCAATGCGTCCCTGCTCCACCGTCTGGTCTCGGTACAGGCCGTCTCCTGTGATGACGTTTCACCACTTGTCAGCTGCAGCCAATCACAGCAGACGAAACGTCACTACAGGACACGGCCTGTACAGAAAACAGATGGTGGAGCAGGGACGCATTGCTATGGGAGCGCCAGGGGAGGTGAGTAAAGTAATATTTTATTTTTTTTTGCCTGATTTCCGCAGCAGCAAAACCAAAATAAGCACAATTGCGGATATTCAGACAGTTTTTTCTGCAGTTTCTACTTCTCAAATTTTTCGTAGCATATCCGACCCTTGTAAACATACCCTTACAATATATGAGCCTATGAAGAACCTAACATGGACTTACTACTTATCCAGTAACATGGATTTACTCTCCCTGACATCCGCTTACCCTGCACATATAAAAACACATATACTCCTCTACTGAGTGGTGCTTACCACAAAGGGGAGAGGTGATCTTCAAATTACGGGGAACACATCCGATCGCTCAGAACAGGGGAGGGCTCCCCGTGTCTTATTGAACATATGATTATGCATCATAAAGGCAACCCTGGGGAGATGACATTGTCGGGTCTTAAATGCATTAAGTAACCCATTTCAGTTGGTAACAAACAATGTTTTACTCCAGAAAGAAGCGGAACTTATTTTGAGGGTGGAAGGTCTAGGTCCATTGGGTCTGAATGACCGCAACGATCTAAGCTCCTTTCTTGCTTAAACTAACTTTATTTGTAACAAATGTATTGTATTTTACAAACACTGTTATTATGTAGACTTCGCTTTTCATGCTCTCATGTTTTTATTGTGCTTCTAAATTTTGTATCAAAATTTTCTATATGGTTAGAATTTCCCCGTGTGTATATAAGGGGGCAGGGTCTATTAGGATGCCGTGGCCTCGACACAGCGTGGGAGCATGCAAAACGGCCGTAGGCTTGTGCTCCACATCCAATGTCCTGCTCTGCTGATTAATTTAAGAATATTTCTACTGAATGGTGAGAGCCGTGGATTTTTTCATTCCATGTGTATATATATATATATATATATATATATATATATATATATATATATATATACACTACCGTTCAAAAGTTTAGGGTCACTTAGAAATTTCCTTGTTTTTTAAAGAAAAGCACAGTTTTTTTCAATGAAGATAACATTACATTAATCAGAAATACAGTCTATACTTTGTTAATGTGCTAAATGACTATTCTAGCTGCAAACGTCTGGTTTTGAATGCAATATCTACATAGGTGTATAGAGGCTCATTTCCAGCAATCATCACTCCAGTGTTCTAATGGTACATTGTGTTTGCTGTGTTAGAAGGCTAATGGATGATTAGAAAACACTTGAAAACCCTTGTGCAATTATGTTAGCACCGCTGTAAACAGTTTTGCTGTGTTAGAGGAGCTATAAAACTGACCTTCCTTTGAGCTAGTTGAGAATCTGGAGCATTACATTTGTGGGTTGGATTAAACTCTCAAAATGGCTAGAAAAAGAGAGCTTTCATGTGAAACTCGACAGTCTATTCTTGTTATTAGAAATGAAGGCTATTCCATGCGAGAAATTGCCAAGAAACTGAAGATTTCCTACAACAGTGTGTACTACTCCCTTCAGAGGACAGCATACACAGACTCTAACCAGAGTAGAAAGAGAAGTGGGAGGCCCCGTTGCACAACTGAGCAACAAGACAAGTACATTAGAGTCTCTAGTTTGAGAAATAGACGCCTCACAGGTCCTCAACTGGCAGCTTCATTAAATAGTACCCGCAAAACGCCAGTGTCAACGTCTACAGTGAAGAGGCGACTCCGGGATGCTGGCCTTCAGGGCAGAGTGGCAAAGAAAAAGCCATATCTGAGACTGGCTAATAAAAGGAAAAGATTAATATGGGCAAAAGCACACCGACATTGGACAGAGGAAGATTGGAAAAAAGTGTTATGGACAGACGAATCGAAGTTTGAGGTGTTTGGATCACACAGAAGAACATTTGTGAGACGCAGAACAACTGAAAAGATGCTGGAAGAGTGCCTGACACCATCTGTGAAGCATGGGGGAGGTAATGTGATGGTCTGGGGTTGCTTTGGTGCTGGTAAAGTGGGAGATTTGTACAAGGTAAAAGGGATTTTGAATAAGGAAGGCTATCCCTCCATTTTGCAACGCCATGCCATACCCTGTGGACAGCGCTTGATTGGAGCCAATTTCATCCTACAACAGGACAATGACCCAAAGCACACCTCCAAATTATGCAAGAACTATTTAGGGAAGAAGCAGGCAGCTGGTATTCTATCTGTAATGGAGTGGCCAGCGCAGTCACCAGATCTCAACCCCATAGAGCTGTTGTGGGAGCAGCTTGACCGTATGGTACGCAAGAAGTGCCCATCAAGCCAATCCAACTTGTGGGAGGGGCTTCTGGAAGCATGGGGTGAAATTTCTCCCGATTACCTCAGCAAATTAACAGCTAGAATGCCAAAGGTCTGCAATGCTGTAATTGCTGCAAATGGAGCATTCTTTGACGAAAGCAAAGTTTGAAGGAGAAAATTATTATTTAAAATAAAAATCATTATTTCTAACCTTATCAATGTCTTGACTATATTTTCTAGTGATTTTGCAACTCATTTGATAAATATAAGTGAGAGTTTTCATGGAAAACACAAAGTTGTCTGGGTGACCCCAAACTTTTAAACGGTAGTGTATATATATATATATATGTACACAGTGAACGGGCCTGGAAATGGTGCCCTATTGATTACTGCTAACAATGGTCCCTGTATGCTCCCGAGACACTGCAAAAACCGCACGTCCATCTTCTATCCAGACCATCCAGCCTCCCATGAGTAGAAAGTTCTATAATGTAACATACAGGACCTATTGCATATAGAACTGATGAAATCAAGTGTCTGGTTGGTTGCTATTGATCACAATCCGCTAGTGCTTTATCTGAAACATGATTCTTAATATATGACTTGTGTTCAGGTTTGGACTGCTATGTAGACTAATATTGCATATATACTGCATGTATATATACTAGTCCTTCTCAATGAATTAGAATATCATCAAAAAGCTTATTTATTTCAGTAATTCAATTCAAAAAGTGAAACTGATATCCAATAGATTCATTACACACAGAGTGATCTATTTCCAGCATTTTTTTCTTTTAATGTTGATAATTATGGTAACAGTTAAAGAAAACCCAAAATTTAGTGTCTCAGAAAATTAGAATATTATATAAGCCAAATTTCAAAAATGATTTTTTTTATACCGAAATGTTGGCCTACTGAAAAGTATGGGCAGTATATGCACTCAGTACTTGGTCTGGCTCCTTTTGTATAAATTACTCCATCAATGCGGCGTGGCATGGAGGCGATCATCCTGTGGCACTGCTGAGGTGTTATCAATGCGGCGTGGCATGGAGGTGATCAGCCTGTGGCACTGCTGAGGTGTTATCAATGCGGCGTGACATGGAGGCGATCAGCCTGTGGCACTGCTGAGGTGTTATCAATGCGGCGTGACATGGAGGCGATCAGCCTGTGGCACTGCTGAGGTGTTATCAATGCGGCGTGGCATGGAGGCGATCAGCCTGTGACACTGCTGAGGTCTTATCAATGCGGCGTGGCATGGAGGTGATCAGCCTGTGTCACTGCTGAGGTGTTATCAATGTGGCGTGGCATGGAGGTGATCAGCCTGTGGCACTGCTGAGGTGTTATCAATGTGGCGTGGCATGGAGGTGATCAGCCTGTGGCACTGCTGAGGTGTTATCAATGTGGCGTGGCATGGAGGTGATCAGCCTGTGGCACTGCTGAGGTATGATCAATGTGGCGTGGCATGGAGGTGATCAGCCGATGGCACTGCTAGGTTGCTTTGATAGCGGCCTTAGTCACTATGTAAGGCATAGCTTATAGGATTATATAATACCATTTAGCATTGTATGTCTAGTGAGTATCAGCTATATTTTGTGTTTCCAGAGAACTTCTCACAGGATTAGGGCAGATACAGACGGACGTTGCGTTTTTGCGCTGCGTGTGTCATCCGTGTATGATGCGCGGCTGCGTGATTTTCGCGCAGCCGCCATCATAGAGATGAGGCTAGTCGACGCCCGTCACTGTCCAAGGTGCTGAAAGAGCTAACTGATCGGCAGTAACTCTTTCAGCACCCTCGACAGTGAATGCCGAACACAATATACAGCAACCTGTTAAAAAAAAAGAAAAAGTTCTTACTTACCGAGAACTTCCCGGCCGTTGCCTTGGTGACGCGTCCTTGGTGACGCGTCCTTGGTGACGCGCCTCTCGACATCGGGCCCCACCTCCCTGGATGACGCGGCAGTCCATGTGACCGCTGCAGCCTGTGCTTGGCCTGTGATTGGCTGGAGCTGTCACTTGGACTGAATTGTCATCCCGGGAGGTCAGACTGGAGGAAGAAGTCGGGAGTTATCGGTAAGTCAGAACTTCGTTTTTTTTTACAGGTTCATGTTTATTGGGATCGGTAGTCACTGTCCATGGTGCTGAAACAGTTTAACTCTTTCAGCACCCTGGACAGTGACTATCTCCGGACGTCGCGTACCGGAAATTTTTTTGCCGGGTTCGGCCAAAACGAGTTCGGCCGAACCCGGTGAAGTTCGGTTCGATTGTCCGGGTTCGCTCATCTCAAAGACACTCCATTTGGATGTTTGGAAACAGAAAAGCACGTGGTGCTTTTCTGGTTACATTCATCCTTTTGACAGCTGGTGCGTTGTTTCAGTCGGTTCGCACGGAAGTGCTTCCGTGCGACCTGCGTTTTGACTTCAATGGGTGCGTGATGCGCGAAATACGCGGAGATATTGAACCTGTCGCGCTTTTTGCGCAGCTGACAAACGCTGCGCAAAAAGCACTGTCTGTACTGCCCCATAGACTTGTATTGGTCTGTGCGTGGCGCGTGAAAACCACGCGGCCCGCACGGACCGAATACACGATCGTGTGAATCTCCCCCTATTCAAAGACTCCGCAGGAGAAATCCGGGGCTGGAGATGTCTGCCATGCATGTGCCAGCGGATCCGCACTCGGATTAGCCCAATTGAATTACATGCGAAAAAGGATTTTAAAATCTACATCGCATTCACTACTCGGGACACATTTTTTTCCGCTGCATGTTATTGGGGTTGCAAAAACCCCATTCACTTGCATTTGATGCCGACTGTCATCGGATATAGTAAGGATTTAGGCGCAGAATCCGTGCCTAAAGCCTCATCAAATATTCAACGTCTGCACATATTTTGGTATATTGTAAGATTCCATGTGGTATCAGGTAGATTTAAAACAAAAACCTTGGATTCCCGTTGCTTATTACTGTAGGAGGCCAAACAATAACAGCAAGGTGTTAAAGAAAACACATTAGACATCAGCCAGTATTTGGATCTCAGCAAGGGGGCGCTGTCCAGCTGGGGTCTAAATGGAGGTCTATGTCATGATGATGTCTCTAGAAACAGGTCCTTGGTCCTTGGTTCAGGTTCTGTCAGATATTGGGAGGTCCATATAAAAAAGAAGCAAAGCAAATACAGAATCATGATTTCTAAATGTATAGGGACATTAACAAATTGTGCATGTCTTCCATGGGGAATACTGCTGTGGAAGAACGTGGATTTCTCAAGGTTGATAACATATATAGATGGGGCAGTATATCCTATTTATAAGGTAAAATGATGGCAACATATTCCTCTATAAGACGTAAGTAAAATGATCAGTTACATCACATCTGTAAATATTTGCCCTGACATCCTCACAGGAACTTGATGACTATATATAGGGGTTCTCTGCTTTGAATATACGTACTTGTTAGAAGAGTCCCTTGACAATAAGATGGTCACAAAGTGTCCCCATGCTGGACTCCCAGCGATCAGCTGGTATCTGTGGGGAAATCTGTCATTTCCCTGCAGCACCACCACAGGGGAAATATAGTATTACACAGCGCCCTTTCACATCAGTGGGTTGTCTATGTAAGGGTATGTTCACACGAGGGCGTCCGTAACGGCTGAAATTACGGGGATGTTTCAGCCTGAAAACATCCCCATAATTTCAGCCGTACCGGCATGTGCAGGCGCTTGAACGCCGCGTCAAATACGGCCGTAATTGGCGCTGCTATTCATTGGAGTGAATGAAGAACGGCTCCAATTACGGCCAAAGAAGTGACATGTCACTTCTTCTACGCGGGCGTCTATTTACGCGCCGTCATTTGACAGCGGCACGTAAATATACGCCTCGTGTGAACAGACAAACGTCTGCCCATTGCTTTCAATGGGCAGATGTTTGTCAGCGCTATTGAGGCGCTATTTTCAGACGTAATTCGGGGCAAAAACGGCCGAATTACGTCCGTAAATAGGCCGTGTGAACATACCCTAAGGGTATGTTCACACGGCCTATTTACGGACGTAATTCGGGCGTTTTTCCCCCGAATTACGTCTGAAAATAGCGCCTCAATAGCGCTGACAAACATCTGCCCATTGAAAGCAATGGGCAGACGTTTGTCTGTTCACACGAGGTGTATATTTACGCGCCGCTGTCAAATGACGGCGCGTAAATAGACGCCCGCGTCAAAGAAGTGACCTGTCACTTCTTTGGCCGTAATTGGAGCCGCTATTCATTGACTCCAATGAATAGCAGCGCTAATTACGGCCGTAATTGACGCGGCGTTCAAGCGCCTGCACATGCCGGTACGGCTGAAATTACGGGGATGTTTTCAGGCTGAAACATCCCCGTAATTTCAGCCGTTACGGACGCCCTCGTGTGAACATACCCTAATACAGGACAGGCGAGAGATGCTTTTTGTAACCACTCTCCACTTTGGTCAAAAAATTAGGATCCTGACCAGAGGACCCCCATCTATTAATTTATAATATCCCGATAGGGTATATTAACATTAGTTTCCTAAACCGGACAACTCCTTTAAAGTGATTAAATGATGGCACACGACACAAGTCAGGAGACATAGGAAAGCGAGCACCCCCCGCAATTGTATCCCCATCTTATCATGACTGTCTCGGTCCCAGTGTTAAACTTCATACTGTAATTTTAATAAAACTTCAATAAAGGGTTGTTTCATCAAGAAATCCCTTTTTAAAAATGAAGCCGGTCCAGTGAAGCTGTGGCTGGCCATTAATTTGTAGTATTATATGCCATAACCCAAAAATGCAGCTAATGAGGACCCTCAGGAGTCCATGGCATTACAGATTATCAACATTTTACTGTGCGATTTAGATATGCCAATTGTTCATAAGGCCCATATATTGGAACCATCAGCAGAGAGTAAGCGTTGTTTACAGCAGCCTGTATTCTGTCAATGCAACGGTGGCACAGGCTGTCATGATCTACTGTCTCATCATTGCATTGACAGGATAAAGACCGGGACCACTCCTGGCTATTATCAGGATGCATAATAATGTTATATTAGAGCATTTGTATTTCTGTAAGTTCCCTTTAAGCATTTACTGCTGCCAATCATTGATTCATTCCATTATGCACCAGCGTGGGGATACATCTCTTACATGGCGGCATTCGTTACTTTAGGCGGCGATGGCGGCATATCCCAGGTTCCTAGAGGTTATATAGCTTTGCTTATGAGAATACGCCTCTTGAGACAAAGCTATTAAGTAGGGCGAGCATGTTGTAGAATAGGAGGGGGCTGCAGAGTAGAGGAACACCCACCACTTGTCACTGAATAGGTCAACAATGTGCGCCTGGTGTTATACGGATCAGGCTGTAAGGTGCTTTTATGTCATTACACTGACTGGCACTTCATATGCAAGTGCATTTTTTCACACCTCTTAATGTGACCCCTGCTGTTTGCTTGTTTCCCAGTTTCAGTCCAGAATCCACAATTCAAAGCCGAGTTTCACTCCAGCCTCATCTCCTTTCCTATCAATAAGACACCCAACAACAACATTAGCACCCCAGCTGCCAGCTCATTGAATGCCCCCTTATTGATGCTGGTTGTAGACATGTAGAAAATCGTCAACGCGTCACTAATGAGGCTTTTACTCCGTATTCAGTCCTCCACTTCAATAATGATCATTTTAAGAATAGCCCGGGAAGGTGGTGCCTGCATTGCTTACGTAAGAAAAGATCGCCATAGTCACAGGCCATATTCAGTTTCATGTTCTTATCAGAAGAGCCGTCCTTAAATTGGAAACATGGAACATATTATATATCATAATGATTTTTCACAAGCAAAAGATTCCTGTAAGGGTACGATGCCACGTTGCGGCGTCTGCATGTGGCCAAAAACCTGCTCACTTGTGGTGGCCAATAGCCATCTTGCCAAGAATTACCAGCAAAATTGTGGTTATTCGCCACCACATGAGTGCAGGGTTTCGGCAGCACATGGACGCTGCTACGGGGGTCCATACCCTTATAGTAGAAGTCACTGCAAATTAACATTTACATAGAGCCTGATGGGAAACTACTCGCCAATTAGGGCAAAACGTATACACAGTGTTATGCCTAGTGCGGGTCCTGAGGGGGCGGAGCATGATACAGAGATTCTCTCTTTGGTGTTTTTTGAATCCGTGTCATGCTCCACCCCCTCAGGCCCTGCACGAGGCATAACACTATGTATTCGTTTTGGCCATAAGTGTTACTTTAATAGTTTTTTTTATCATCATAGACATAAACATTATCACTCCAGCAACTCATTATTGATTTTATCAGCCAAAGCTTTAGTGCGACTATAGCAAACTATACATTCAAGAATTTTTTGTTTTTCCTTACATTTCTCCCATGTTTATTTCTACTTGTCTACAATGTGCCTTAGTGCTTAGTTTAAGGGCTCATGCACACAACCATTGTTTTCTTCAGTGTCCTATCCATTTTTTTTGCGGATAGCACATTAAGACATTCATTTCTATGGGGCCATGCACACATCCATTTATTTTTTTTGCGGATCCGTGTGTCCTTTCTGCAAATTTTACAACATGTCCTATTCTTGTTCGTATTTGCAAAGTTTTCAAAGGTGTACATAGCATTTAACTCTACAGCTGAGAAAAGGCGGGTGCGTGAACTGGCAAGAGAGACCTCCTAGAGTTTATCTTTCTTTAATTTAAAGCTTTATCCATAGAAAACAACAATGATCAAAGTACAATGATGACACTTCAAAGATAGTAACATCGCTCCTCCTGCAACTTGGTGAGAACCTTGAGAAACAAGATAATATCATAATATTGGTCTTTAAAACTACATATAAGAAAGACTCAGGGTATGTTCACACAGAGTTTTTTGCAGGCATTCCGTCAAGAATTTTGAGGCAGATTTTGCCCTGCCTGCACTCAATCTTTGCCGTGTTTTTTGCTATGTTTTTCGTCCGAGGCCACTGAGCGCCGCAGGCAAAAAAAAACCTGCGAAAACACTTTCTCTGCCTCCCTTTGATTTCAATGGGAGGTCAGAGACGGACCCACGTGAAGAAAGAGCATTCAGGTTTTTTTTCCCCCCAGGCGTTTTTTTCCGCTTGCGGGAAAAAACTGCCTCCGCCTCAAATTGAAATCAATGGGAGGTGATTTCGGACATTTTTTGGCGCAGTTTACGTCACATCAAAAACAGCGCTAAAGGTCTCCGTGTGAACTAGCCCTCAGAATGGAAATTTATCTGCTTGAGAAAACTATTCCTATCATAATAAAAAATAATAATATCAATTGAATAGCCCTAAATAGACAAATGGCTTTATGATACAATTGGAGCAATCAGGAGTGGACTGACAATTTGGGCTCTCAGGCACTACCAGAGGGCTTAGACCATCAGGGGATCCGATAGCCAAACTGCATCAATATCTTTATAGGGATTGGAGTATATACGGAGCTCCTCTGCTTACCATCATAGAGTTAAATTATAGAACTCTGCCTACCTGCAGATGCCACTAGGGGAGGCATACTGCATACAGATTTAGGGCAGATTCAGACGAACGTTGCGTTTTTGCGCGCGCAAACAACGCAGCGTTTTGCGCGCGCAAAAACCACTTGACAGCTGCGTGTGTCATCCGTGTATGATGCGCGGCTGCGTGATTTTCGCGCAGCCGCCATCATAGAGATGAGGCTAGTCGACGCCCGTCACTGTCCAAGGTGCTGAAAGAGCTAACTGATCGGCAGTAACTCTTTCAGCACCCTCGACAGTGAATGCCGAACACAATATCGAGAAACCTGTTAAAAAAAAAGAAAAAGTTCGTACTTACCGAGAACTTCCCTCCCGGCCGTTGCCTTGGTGACGTGTCCTTGGTGACGCGCCTCTCTTGACATCGGGCCCCACCTCCCTGGATGACGCGGCAGTCCATGTGACCGCTGCAGCCTGTGCTTGGCTGCAGCTGTCACTTGGACTGAATTGTCATCCCGGGAGGTCAGACTGGAGGAAGAAGCCGGGAGTTATCGGTAAGTCAGAACTTTGTTTTTTTTTACAGGTTCATGTATATTGGGATCGGAAGTCACTGTCCATGGTGCTGAAACAGTTTAACTCTTTCAGCACCCTGGACAGTGACTATCTCCTGACGTCGCGTACCGGAATTTTTTTTGCCGGGTTCGGCCAAAACGAGTTCGGCCGAACCCGGTGAAGTTCGGTTCGGTTGTCCGGGTTCGCTCATCTCAAAGACACTCCGTTTGGATGTTTGGAAACAGAAAAGCACGTGGTGCTTTTCTGTTTACATTCATCCTTTTGACAGCTGGTGCGCTGTTTCAGTCGGTTCGCACGGAAGTGCTTCCGTGCGACCTGCGTGGTTTTCACGCAACCATTGACTTCAATGGGTGTGTGATGCACGAAATACGCGGAGATATTGAGCATGTCGCGCTTTTTGCGCAGCGGACAAACGCTGCGCAAAAAGCACGGACTGTCTGTACTGCCCCATAGACTTGTATTGGTCTGTGCGTGGCACGTGAAAACCACGTGGCCCGCACGGACCCAATACACGTTCGTGTGAATCCCCCCTTATACAGTAGTTCCCACCAGGTTCAAGGGGTTCGGCACCCATAATCCTTATTGCCCAAGGGCCCAGACTATTCTCATTCTACTCCTGGAAGCAATAATCATTTTTCGGCATCACCTTGTTACCAGACATGCAGAAGTCAATATAGTAAGCTTAGTTTGAAGTTATGGAATTTTCAACATTTGCAGTGTTATATAAACCCATGGGTCTGCTGCTAGAAAACAGGCAAAAAATAATGATAATATAATAATATAATCATTTAATCTGGATTATTCTCAATGTAACAATTATAATTTCTTTAAATTCTTGTTCAGTTCAGACATACATGAATGGACAAGATGCATCATAAAGTGCATTTTACTATGATAAGCAATGGACATCATTAAGCACCATAACAGGCAATTAGGGAGATTTTACCACATAATCCAGGAGACGCTCATAGTAGTGCCCTCCCCGGGAGGAAAACATTATGCAGAGGACATTACAGGTATTTGCATCTTTTTTTTACATTTTGGTCATTGGGGTCAGATTGGAGATTGTGTAGAATGACTGAAGCTCTTTTAAGAACATGACAAAGAGTTCAAGACTTGACTTTGCCTCAAAATTCACTAGATCTCAGTCCGATTGAGAATCTGTGGGATGTGCTGGAAAAAGGTCCAATCCATAGAGGCCGCACCTCATAACTAACAGGACTTAAAGGTTCTGCTCCTAACGTCTTGGCGCCAGATACCACAGGACACCTTCAGAGATCTTGTGGAGTCCATGCCTCGACGGGCTGTTTTTATGGTTATAGGGGAACCTACACATTATTAGACATCTATCTATCTGTGTGTTTGATGAACATTAGATTGGGACCAACACTGATCACTGGTTTTAACCCCTTAGTGACCACAAATACGCCTTTTTTCGACAGTCACTAAGGGGCCTTAGTCTAGGCCGCCGCCACCTTTTCACGGCATCCTAGTCTATGTCCTGCACGGGTGTCCCGTGCAGGCTGGAGCGGGTGCTCGGCTGTCTAATGACAGCCGGGATCCTGCTCTAAAGGTAGTGATCGATGTTTCCTTCAATCGTGGACGTTTAAGCCCTTAAATGCTGTGGTCAAGAGCGACTGCGGCATTTAAGGGGTTTACAGAAGGAGGGGCCTACCTCTGTCACACATCGGCGGCCCGCAAATGCGATCATGGGCCACCGGTGGGGTGCCATGGCACCAGCGGACCTAACAAAGCCCTGGCTATATACCTATTAGGCTGTGCCACTGGCATGGCTTCATAGATTGCCTGTTTCACACCCTTCCTTCCTTTTGGATCCACTCCTGTGTTTGGCAGAAAAAAAAAATCTGAGGCAAAAACTGCATGTGTGATCCTGGCCTTAAAGAGAATTTCAGACACCCCCCCCCCCCCCCAAAAAAAACCACCAGTTTATTCTGTTACTTCTTAGTCATATATGCTTCTAGCTGACAACCAATATGGATGCGTTTGCAATTCCCACGAAGGGTTTTCATCCAACCTTCCTGCTGTGCTGAACAGCAACTCTGCTTAGTTCTGCAGTGATACAGTACATCTCCTGAGCCCGTGATGCAGCCCCCCCCCCCCCATTTTAACTCCCCAACATTTCAATGGGCGCCATCAACACAGTGTCTCAGCGGTTAGTACTGTTGTCCTACAGCGGTAGGGTCTTGGGTCTGAAACCAACCGAGGTTTATATATTCACCTCGTGTGTGTGCGGGTTTCCTCCTACATTCCAAAAACGCCCTAGTGGGTTTGATATAGAGGAAATTAGATTGCGAGAATATGAATATGTGAAAAGTGAATATGTTGGCGCCATATAAGCAACAGGAAATAAAAAACAGATTGATTTACCGTTTCTTTTATTGTTACTATAATGTTTATGACATTATTGTCTAATATATATATTAAAGTGGAAGAACCAAAAAACAGGTAGAGGAACATGAATCATGCAGTTAACGACCAGATTGATGATAGTTACTGCCATTACAATACTGATAAACACTAGAGACACAAAGGAGCATACTAGCCAATAGTAAAAGAAAATAAACTTTATTGGACATATAGAAACATATATAAGAGATAAAAAGGTACAGAGCTGGACATGAAGACTCTGGATAATTACACTGTGGCTCAGCTAACAAGACTCTCTCTATATTACGGATATTGGGTAGTGTACAACATATGAACTAGAGTGGATGGACTGATGCTATCATAATGCAAGTCAATTTACACCAACACTGTGGGACAGCAATATAGTAGCTATGCTCGTAACGGTAAGTGTCATGAAAACAGGTAATGTACGACCTACAAGCAACGCAAGAATCTAGAAACAATACACAGACCATCAGTCATATAAGATAAATAAGTATGAGGACTGCAACCTAAATAGGCCAAAAGTCCAACCACTGATACGATAACTTACCCATAGTAGACGATAACTTAGAGAGTCAGGCTAGTGTGAGACGAAAACCCCAACGCGCGTTTCGCGATGTGCTTCCTCAAGGGGTGACATAGCTACTATATTGCTGTCCCACAGTGTTGGTGTAAATTGACTTGCATTATGATAGCATCAGTCCATCCACTCTAGTTCATATGTTGTACACTACCCAATATCCGTAATATAGAGAGAGTCTTGTTAGCTGAGCCACAGTGTAATTATCCAGAGTCTTCATGTCCAGCTCTGTACCTTTTTATCTCTTATATATGTTTCTATATGTCCAATAAAGTTTATTTTCTTTTACTATTGGCTAGTATGCTCCTTTGTGTCTCTAGTGTTTATCATTATATATGGGAGTTGCCTCCTTTCTATACCAGGGTAGTATGCTATACCGTAAGCATCTAGCCCCACACGTGCTGTATGAGTTGTTTTGTTTATTCATATTTGCCATTACAATACTGTATATCACTGGTGGAAAAATATATAGCCTGGCACACTAAGGCCAGGATCTCACGCAGTTTGGATGCAGTTTATGGCTGTTTTTTAAGCCAAGTACAGGAGTGAACACGAAAGAGAGAGGAGATGCATCAGTCTTTTCTTTATATCTTTTCAAATCCACTTCTGGTTTTAGCTAAAAAAAAAAAAATGAAGCTAAAAAGTGCACCAAAAACTGCATCAAAACTGCGTGTGTGACCCTGGCCTTAGAGTTGTCCCCTTTATACAGGGAATGTACCATTACTTTGCAATTTAATACAGTAAGCATATAAAAGTAAAGCAAGAACATTGGTTTTTAAAAGGTATAATATAAACATTTGGCGTCTAAGTGGTTTCCGCTCGCCTTCCCATCCGTCTTGTGTCTCAAGGAGATCACATCAGTTTTTTTATCCTCCCCTGAACAGAATTCCCATAATATGGCCAAGTTTCTTGTGTCACACAGTAATAAGTGTCCAGTCAAGTCAATTAATTTCGTTATACTGATGTCTATGGGCTTTCACAGAATCCTTTTTTCCTGGCAGTGCTATAGATGAGAGCCGGAGTTGAAAGGGAATATTCCCCTGGGATGTCTGTGAGTGAAGTCAGGAACATCATGCTTGTACACATTCGGTTGCATTAACATATTCGGCGGGATGAAATTCAATGTCTTTCCTGAGTATCCAAGGGATGCATCTGGCAGGGAACAATGCGGTATTAACCCTTTTACTGTCAGGGAACCTCATAGCTGACAACTCCCGTGTCTGACAGCGGGACCTCCACCAGAGCCTTTTTTTAGCCCCACTACTGTTTTACATGTCTATTTTAACCCCTCCACCCTGGGAGAATCCTATTTGCACAGATCTGTTACTACAAGCCTGAGAATTAAGCTCTAGAGATGTCACATATGGCTGAGGTTGACAGTGAGAGGCCCCATAGGGAACATTATCATACAGATCAGCACTATAATAAACTCACGGCAGCTATAATCTCAACTGCGTTTGACCCTGCACTCAAGGGATCCCTGTAATGAATGGGTTACATGCATTAATTCATGGCAGTACATGGCACGCAACTATCACAGTCTTCCTGTGGGTCATGTCCTTGGAGATTTCTTATAATGAACTGCATGATGTATCTGTTCAGAGTAGCAATAAAGAGGAAGAAGTGAACATATTGACAGGATCCGTTTATGAGACGCGGCTAGGTTCACACAAGTTTACGGCTCAGCTAAATGGATTGGACAACTGATGACAAATTAACATCCGCTTGCGTCAGTTTTTCAATTTTGAGTACATTTGTTCTTATTTTTCCATATATCCTTAGATTTTAGTGGGCTGAATGACAAATCTTCTTCAAGGGTCCATACACATTAGATAAAGCTTAGCTGTACCCATCAATTATAGTGCGATCTGCCGACAATCTAATATGTATAAGAACCAGAGGAGCCAAGCGAATTTTTCCTCTCTCCCCATTGAAATAAAGTTGGGAGAAATACCTTTCCGACGACACTTATTTAAAGAGGCTCTGTCACCAGATTCTCAAATCCCTATCTCCTATTGCATGTGATCGGCGCTGCAATGTAGATAACAGTAACGCGTTTTTTTTGTGAAAAACGTTCATTTTTGGCCAAGTTATGAGCTATTTTATATATATGCAAATAAGGTTTTAAATGGACAACTGGGCGTGTTTTTTTTCCGTATGTCCAACTGGGCGTGTATTGTGTTTTTAACTGGGCGTTGTGGAGAGAAGTGTATGATGCTGACGAATCAGTGACCAATCAGCATCATGCACTCCTCTCCATTCATTTACACAGCATATAGTGTTCTTACTAGAACGATGTGCAGCCACATACACAAGTGTCCTGATAATGAATACACATGACCTCCAGCCTGGACGTCATGTGTATTCAGAATCCTGACACATCTGAATCTTTTCTGTGAGATTTCCAGCAAGGGAAACAAAATCTCGTTTACCTCGTAATCTCGCGAGATTACACGTGGCTACCTGGAATCTCACAGAAAAGATTCAGAAGTGTCAGGATTCTGAATACACATAACGTCCAGGCTGGAGGTCATGTGTATTCATTATCAGGACACTTGTGTATGCGGCTGCACATCGTTCTAGTAAGAACACTATGTGCTGTGTAAATGAATGGAGAGGAGTGTATGATGCTGACTGGTCACTGATTGGTCAGCATCATACACTTCTATTCACAACGCCCAGTTAGTAAAACAAGTAAACACGCCCAGTTAAAAACACAATACACACCCAGTTGGACATACGAGAAAAAAAACACGCCCAGTTGTCCATTTAAAACCTAATTTGCATATATATAAAATAGCTCATAACTTGGCCAAAAATGAAAGTTTTTTTAAAAAAAACACACGTTACTGTTCTCTACATTGCAGCGCCGATCACATGCAATAGGAGATAGGGATTTGAGAATCTGGTGACAGCCTCTTTAATATGTATGGCCATCTTTAATGAACCACTTCCTGACCAGACCCATTTTCAAGTTTTAGCCATGTGCCAATTTAAATTGTAGCTAAACGTTTGTCAAACTTCTGACATGTCATAGTGACCTGTTAGAAGTTTGGATTGGTGGGGTCTGAGCACTGAGACCCCCACCAATCGCTAGAACGAAGCAGCTGAAGTGCTCGTGTGAGCGCTCAGCCGATTCGTGTCTGTTCGGGCTGTTATGAAATAAATGTATCGTGTACGGACACAATAGAAAGTCTGAGCCCGTACTCCGATACATTGGCTTTCCGGAAAAAGCCGAACAGACACGAAGCGGCTGAGCGCTCACACGAGGACTTCAGCTGCTTCGTTCTAGCGATTGGTGGGGGTCTCAGTGCTCGGACCCCCACCAATCCAAACTTCTGACATGTCTCTATGACATGTCAGAAGTTTGTCAAACGTTTAGCTACACTTTAAAAGCAAATTGTTCTTCTATTACTCTTCCAACCTACATGTATTTGGGTCTTATTTTTCTCAGAATATGTTCGGCTTCCATATTGTATGAAAAAATAATAGATATATCTTACTTGTTAAAAAATGTAAAAGGAAAAATGGAAATAAAAAAATAAAAATGTGCATATGTAATTTTAGGTGATGTTTTTTGACATCTGGTGCATGCCGCTGGGTATACACACCTAAATACATATTGGGCAACTTCTGCCGACTTTAACTATACCAAATATGTGTGTATGTCTTACACGCTGGGCGCAAGGTGGCGCTTACAATGAATGGTGCGCAAACTGGCTTTTGGACAGCAAATTTTCCAAAGCTGGTTTCAAAGCGATCTTTGTGCATGTGTCGAAGCAAAAGTCGCCGTGTAGCCCCAGCCTAAAACTGTACAATACATCAATATATATGACATGAAAGATAGAAAAAGAAGATCTTGCAGCACTCCAGTAAAGAGTTTTTCTATAGTATTTAGTCCATGGATCGGGACTACTTGCTAGGCACCCATTCATTTTGCACGGCGTGAGTGCTGCTGCTTTCTACTTGATATGAAAGATAGATAGAAATAATAATAATCTTTATTTGTATAACACAAAAAAAAATTTGCTATTTAAATCTATCTATCTATATCTATCTATCTATCTATCTCGTATCTATCTATCTATCTATCATCTCATTATCTATCTATCTATCTATCTATCTATCTATCTATCTATCTATCTATCTATCTATCTATCTATCTATCTCATATCTATCTATCTATCTATCTATCTCATATATATTGATATATAGTATATTTCTAGGCTGGAGCTACACAAAGACTTTGGCCACGACACAGGTCTCATGACCACAAATCGCTTTGTCCAGTAGCCAACATCGTAAGTAAAATTACTGCGACCACTTTCATTGTCATTACTTGCCATGTAGGCTACGGAACATAGTGATCTTTGGCCGTGCAACTTGTGTCACGGCCAAAGTGGCCGTGTAGCCTCAGCCTAAGACTACATGCACACGTTGCGTATTTTGCTGTGAAACATATGCAGCAAAAAAAGTTGTAGGAAAAAAAAGCACCTGAAGGTGCGTTTTTTAATGCAGTTTTCGGTGCGATTTTTACGATTTGCTGCGTAAATTACTGCATATTCATGCTGTGGGTTTTACTGCAGATCTCTGTAGAATTACAGGGATAGAATACGCAAGCGGAATCATGAGATAAACTGACATGCTACTGTTTTCGAAAATACGCACCGCGGGTCAATTTACGTCCCGAAAAATATGAGATTACCTGGAGTCTCATTGTCTATGCTGGTACTGTATTACGCTGCGGTTTTGCCACACGCAAATATGCACGTAATACACATCGTGTGCATTGACCCTAAACCGATAGATAGATAGATAGATAGATAGATAGATAGATAGATAGATAGATAGATAGATAGATAGATAGATATTACATAGACAGATATTACATAGACAGACAGATAGATATAATTAGATAGCTAGATAGGATATATGGAATATATTTATTGTTTTTTTAAGCACTGTTCTCCCTCCGACAGCCTGCCAGGAGAGGGAGAAGTTACAGGGTGGAGGGTGCCGCGAGGGGGGGCGGGGTGTTGCGAGGGGGGACCGCTGCAAGGGATGTGGGGGTGCTGCGAGGATGGGGAAGCACCGATGACAGGGAAAGTATAGTGATAGTTGTCACAATGATCACATGCCCAGAGACCTCACTGATTGGTCTCTGGGCAGAGCTCTGTGATGTCAGCTTTCTAGAGACAGCTGTATCACGGAGCTAAATGCCGCTACAGAGCGGAAAACAGTGCATATCTGCAGGACGTTCTGGAACGGCCCTGCAGAGTTAATTGTGGACCGCCCAGACGTTTATAGTCAATGGGAGGTCCGCAAGTGGTTAAGCACAAGTAGATCAGGGGGTTTTTTGGTTCACATAAATTAACCATTTCCAGACATCCGCCACATATATACGGCGGAGGTCGGGGGGTGGGGAAGAAGTATGAAGCGGGCTCCTGGCATGCTCACTCCATAAGTTGAGCATGTCGGCTGTATGTTACAGCCGACACTTCACTGCAACGATCAATAGAGGCAGCGGCATCCAAGCCGTTAGAAACAGGGGGGCGCGTCCACTCTGATGTCCCATCGAGCCAATGAAGACCCCCAGGTCTGCCATCTTTGTGCTTCTAGTAAGCCCTGTCAGAAGTAAAAAAAAAAAAAACTCCCATTACTTTGCCATTGTCTCATGTAAAAATAAAATTAAAAAAATTAACATTACTGATATTGCCGCATACGTAAAAGTCTGAACTATTACAGTATAATATATTATTTAAATTGCACGCTGAACGCAATAAAAAAATAAGTAAATAAAGTGCTAGAATCGTTTTTTAAGTCACCTAATCTCCAACAAAAAATTCAATAAAAAGAGATCAAAAAGTCTTATGTACCCCAAAATTGTTCACACTACTCAATCGACGGAAAAATACAAAAGTTATGACTTTTGGA